>NW_028190824.1:0-51102 GCF_048542155.1 Nylanderia fulva | reverse complement strand
ATAAAGAACAATTTATTCAGCACGTTTTATTCAACAGATACGTATATCCTCGACGTTACGGAGTGTGAGATTTACACCGCGAAGGTCACATCGTGACCTCGGCCAGACAGTCGATAACCCGGTCCCCACCAGCTCCCAGACGGTGCAGCTATCCTGTAGGAAAGCTCCCAGACGAGCTTCTCGCCAATGCCCCGGGTCCGTGAAGGGGAAACAGGAAGACGCAGCCCCGGAGACGGAAAGGATAGACGAGAGGATGAAGAAGGAATACATCGTAAAAATCAAGGGTGAGTGTTCGAGAGACAATGGTGCGAGGGTAGACGCATAAATTTGTCTGCTTCGAAAGCAACACGATGTACAAGATGTCCAAGCAAGACATAAATGACAGAGTTTAAATGAAACAGAATGTTGAGATACAACGAAGCTGTTGAGCTCAATAGATTTAGAATTGTACGTAATCAATAAGTAGAAATTTCGAGGATTTAATCAGATAACAACCGTAGATTGTCAGCAGTCATGGATAAGAACAGAATTCTATTCGGTTAAAAATTTCATCATAAATTTTACTCCGATAAAGTTTTAATTTAAAAATTCTAAAGACATTTAATTAAAAGAAAGCTACAACTTATTATAAAAAAAGTAATATTTCAGATTTATTAAACAATATAGTAAAATTTATATTATTTAATAATATATTATGAATAATATATTATGAATAATATATTATTATATTATATATATATTATTAATAACATATTAAAATATGTTATTAATAATATATTATTTACACATATTATACATATTATTAATAATATATTATCATTAAAAATATAACAAAATTTAATTTGACTGCAGTAGCTTTGTCTATAAATAACAAACACGTTAATGCAATTTTTCGTAACAGTCATAATCTTTGCGTCTCTTATGTATTATACCTCTAATTCAATTTATTGTGTTGTGAATGTACTGGCTCTGAATTTCGCTTCTCTATTACAATAGCGAGAACTCGACAACTCTCCGCAACAGTAGAATTATACAATATTATTAAATTTAATTGCCTTATGTACGTAGAGCACCTTATGTATGATAGTTGTCGTATGTACGTGACGCAGAAATAATTTTGCTGTTGAACTAAATTCATTTTCCTTTAAGGTAGATTTAATAACAGCGAAGCTACCAAACAAAATTTTAAAAATTCAGCAAATATTTAGCAACAAATTCGAATATTTTATGATTCAGCTTTCTTATATAAATATGTGTGTAATTCTTACACGGAAAACAAATTAGTCACCAGCTGTGTTAGCTAAATTTTAGCTGTCCCTATGTTACAACCTGAAATTTAATATCATGTTTAAATTTTATCTATGGTAACTAATATTTTTAGCTATAGTTTAACAAAGAAATCTATAGCTAAAAATATTAGCTATTATAGTTAAAATTTATAGGCATATGATGACTAAATTCTATGTATAATATATAAAATTATAATATAGTATAGGGACAGCTAAAATTGAACTACGGTGCATATATGTGTGTATAATATGAAAAATATCCATGTTATTATTATTATAACATGAATTTTAAAAGATAAATGACAAACTTTATGAGCAACTCGAAACACCTTTCATTATTAATGATACATTTCAGGATCATGATAGAAATTGTCAAGGAACAGAGAGAGAAAGGATAAATCGACAAGGTTGTTGGCCGGAGCTACAGGGCGCTGTTCGATTTTGGGGGTTGAGCTTGGTCCGGGGTTGTCTAGCCATGCGGGGGTTGTCCGGGTGGCTCAGGTTCAAGGACACAACGGTCGATAAACCCCCGACAAGACTGGAAAAAGAGAGGGGAGAGAGAGACGCGGGCTTGAGGGCGGAAGAGGAAGAAACTGGTGGATTGCTTGCAGTCCGCGGAAATTTATCGCCGACAAAATTGATCACTTTGTAATATTCTTAAAATGCTGAATAATTTTGCATAAAACAGATTTTCGTGAAAAGCGAATTTATTAATATATTTAGTAAGTTTAAATATTTGATGAAATCGTATATATATACTTACGTCAGAAGTCAAAAAAGTTGAGAGCTAAATATATTCATTACAAATATAATAGATTTGAATGTTTACCCCAGAATATTTTAATAATAATAGATCTTATAATAGATTTCGAGTTACTTTGTTCTCCTGAAGATATAACAAATATTATGTATCTACATATGTTCGGAGAAAAATGTAAAACAATTATTTTTAAAAACTACCTAAAAATTTTTTGTCTATTATATTTTAAATAATGAAATGAAATATAAAAGTAGTTAAATCCACGTAAAATTACGTGGAACAAATTTCGCAATGTTGCAAATCTATTTTTTCGTCATTAACGTGTTGAATGTTTCCATTTACAATAAGCTAAGCTTTTTAAATATTCTCGATTAAAAATTGATTTCAATATATTAATAAGCGTTTTTAGCAATTTCATGCGGAACAAATATTTATGTTGTATTAAATATATTTAATTCAAATTATGCACAACCAAATAAAAAGAGATAACCGTGAAAGAATTTATATTTAGTAATTAAAAAATTATTAATATAATTATTAATTGCTTGCTCTTAAAAATATAAACATTTTTTAAAACTATTTTCTCAATTAATATTTCCTTCAAAAATTATGATACTGCAAAATTATTAGCTTCTGAATATCTTGGTATTCAAAAGAAAATTAAATATGCTTCTGAATTCATAAACAGTTCATTAAAAATAGATGTTAGATAAATGGAATAATTAGAAAAATATAAATATGATATTTTTCTATTATTTATCCATTTTTTTCAATAAATACTTTTTCGCGAAATAAAGTCCGCATTAAATGTATCCGTACGAAAAAAATCAACTTTTATCACTAAAGCTTATTCAATCAACAAAATAGTTTATATCGTCTTCGTTTTAATATTTATTTTGTTATTGTTTTTATTTTGCAGAAGCTTTTTTAGCTCGATTTGGCTTCTTTTGATATGTTTCGTAAATGTAAAAATTAATATAAACTTGTAACATCTATAAAGTTTTTTAATTTAATCATTCGCATTAAAATAATGTGTCAAAAGATTAAAAATGTATCTAATATATTCTGCAGTGCATAGGTAATGTTAATGGCATGCATTCTACTAATATATTTACCAACTATTTCTACTGACTTTTCTACTGATTTAATTAAAATAATATAATCACATGCATTAAATTGACTTACCAGCAGGACAAAATCGGCCTTCCGGACCAGCAAATTTAGCTAGATTCCTTTTCACTGGAATAGTATCATCCATCAAAGTTAAATGGGCTGGTTGATCAGCTTCGTGATTCGTACCGGTTAGAGCCACTGATGACAGAAGATCAAAAGACACTTTATTATCCGGTTTAGGATATTCTATAGGCGTCGATTCAGCTGCAGATTTCAACTTTTGATAATCAGGTCCTGCAAACATAATAAATAGAAAACATTTTAAAATATAATTTGAAATTTGGCATTTACGATATTTTCCAAGAAATTTTTTTAAATATCTTTGCTAAAATTTCTGTTTACCTCCATGAGAAAAAGTCCACGGTTCTCTTCCGCCCACTAACATGGATATTCCTGAATACATCAAGCCACCATAAAGTCCAAGAGAAGTGTGGAAGCTAGGTCTCATGTTTCTCACGGCTTTCAGTTCTTTATAAATCCAACTACTTTTTATTTTATCTGTATATGTTTTTGGTTCTAAGCCTTTCGTCGGTGAGGTATTAATTTCCGCATCTATAATCGCTTCGACAACACTTTCCGCAGCCAACATACCACTTTTCATAGCATTATGAGTTCCTTTAATTTTGGGTACATTTAGAAAACCTGCTGTACATCCAATAAGGCAACCACCAAGAAATTGAAGTTTTGGAATAGATTGGAATCCACCCTCTCCTAATGCTCTAGCTCCATAAGCTATTCTATAATTAAGAAACACAAATATAAGAATATAAGAAGAGTATAAAAATAATGCAAGTAATCAAAATAAATTTCTTATTACAAATAATAACCTTTTTCCTCCTTCAAATGTGGGCCTAATGCTAGGATGTTGTTTAAATCTCTGAAACTCTTTGAATGGAGATAGATAGGGATTGGTATAATCCAATCCTATAACAAAGCCTACAGCAACTAAAGGTGTTTCTTCATTTAGATGATATAAAAATGATCCACCATATGTATTTCTATCAAGTGGCCAGCCAACTGTATGTTCAACTGCTCCAGGTTTATGTTTGCTTGGCTCTATCTCCCAAACCTGCCAAATATATGTTTTGTTTTATAATAATATATATTTTTACAATTTTTCAAATTCTGAGACACAACTATATAATAATTACCTCTTTTAATCCAATGCCATATGTCTGTGGCTCGCAATCTTTCCTAAGATTCAATTTCTTCGATAACTGTTTTGTCAAATGACCATGACAGCCTTCTGCAAATATGGTACATTTTGCATGAAGTTCCATGCCCCGTTCGAATGTATCTTTGGGTGAGCCATCTTTAGCAATACCAACATCATTTGTAGCCACTCCTTTGACAGATCCATCTTCATGATATAAAACTTCTGACCCAGCATAACCAGGATATATTTCTACACCAGCAGCTTCTGCTTGTTCACCAAGCCATGCCACAACATGCCCTAATCTGTATATAAATACATAAATTTTACAATTAAAAATATATTCATCACTTATTAATCCTTTTCTTTACAATAATAATAAATTTTGTTCACCTTACTATATAATTTCCATGATTATACATTGGCATTCCTTTAAAAATAGGTATAGATATTCTTTTCTTTTCTGTAAGAAATGCAAATTTGTCTTCCGTAACAGGAGTATTTAATGGTGCACCCAATTCTTTCCAACTTGGAAAAAGCTCGTTCAAGGCAATTGGATCCAAACAGGCACCACTAAGAATATGTCCTCCGATTGTAGATGCTTTTTCAACAAGAGTAACTCTTAGTTCCTTGCCATGCTTCTCTGCTAATCTACGAGCCTGAATAGCTGCCGATAATCCACCTGGACCGCCACCAACAATTAGAATGTCGGTTTCATCCACAAACCTTTCCATATTTACATCTAGCAAATAAAATATATATATATTTTCTCTCTCTCTCTCTCTCTCTCTCTTTTTCTCTTAATATTTTCTAATTATTTTTAGAAATAAAAAAAAAATATACCTTTCCATCTTGAATCTTGCTCCCTGGGCACTACTGTGTAATGAGTCGTGATTTGAGGATATTTGGCATCCGAATAAGCTCTCTGGAAAATCCTTTGTAGTCTCTGTACTGTCAAAAAAAAAACAATCAAGCTTAAACTAAATGTATTCAAGCATATTATTTTATTATGTCTTAATAATAAATACATATTTAAGTATTTATATTGACAATTGCAAAATAATTCATTGTAAAAAAAAATAGATATGTATTTTTTATTATATTAAAGACATAGACAAGGCAAAGAATGTATAATATATTCGAATATTTCAAAAAGTTATACATTTCCAAAATTTTTCCGTTAGATTTCTGTACATTTGCACAGTCACTACTGATATATTGATCATGAACCTAGTAAAATTTCGTATTTTTGCAAACAACTGTTTTTCTGTTTGTTTTATGCAATAATAATCTGATATATATATAAATCGTCTTTTGTTATTTCAAATATTTACTTGCAAAAAACCCAAAAATTAAATCGATTTATTTGTCCTGACGCGCGCGAATTAATCAATTACATTTGTTTTTACACACTCTTTCTTTTAACACGAAAACAAAAAATAAAATAAAACTTCTCGTGCTCTACAATACAAGAAAAAAGAAATTAAAGTATAGTAAAGTGTAGATACAATTAAAACAAAAATGATGCGAGGGCAAAGTACATTCGTGTTTACCTATCACGTAATGCAAGATAAATTACATTCGCGATTATAACGATTAAAAATAAAAAAAGGAACGAAAAATTACATTGTTCATTGCATATCAGAAATGCAATTAAAGTCAATATATTTATGTTGTAAATGATATACAAATTTATTAACGAGAAATGTACGAATATTATTCGGCGCTCACAAAATTAATAAAAATGTTTACATATGATTACGTACGTACGATACGTAATCTTTCTTAAACAATTTCATGTGTGTAACATATAATATTCAATTAATTATTAATATGTTTCATTAAGATAATCTTTCCAGTCGTTATCTCGTTCGAGTAAATAAATAATTGCTCTTTTATTCCAAAAGTCAGAGGGAACCCTAACCCTAATAAACAGCTGATCGAATATTGTATATATAAAGTTTAGGCGTTACCGAAAGAATTTGAATAAAACATTAACACTTACTATTTCCGGACGCGTTGAATACGAGAGCCATGATCGCGCACAGGTGCTGTAATCAACGACACAATTAATAAAAACAAAATAAATCACAATCAGAGAGAAACCGGAGAACGGCCCCCGAGATTCAACGGTCGCGTCTATTAGTACGCCCCCTGACAAAGTAGACATAAACTACGTTGTGACGCTCGGTAAAAAGCACGGTAAATGGTTCGATTCCGTGATATGGTTCATGTCTGAACTATTCAGCTAAGAACCAACTCAGCAAACACCAATATATATAATTGTTACATTGCTATAATAAAACGGAATGTAACAGGTAATATAATGTGTACGTTACATGTAACATCCATGTTAGTTGTAATTTCCCACTCATAGATGCAACATTTTAATATAACATATATTACATCCCATACAGCACAGATTATTGCAAATATATTGCAGCAACGTTGCAATGTTGCAAGTTGCAATGCAACATTATAAAGACATTGCAGAGATATAAGTGCACAAAATTCCAGCACACTTGTAGCAACATGACATTAATATTTCGGAAATATTGCATGTAATCCAAATTCTATAATTTATATATTGTAATATATATGAATTAACTACAACGTATTTTCATTAATGATTTATTTACATTTATATACCTGTATATGCAACATTAGTTTATGGTTGCAATAACAATACATTATTGCAAACTCATAACATATTGCAATATTGTTGTAATATTTTGTTGCAATCTTCCAAAAAGCGGACATTTTAACATTGCTGCAATTCAACAGCAATGATGTAGCAACATTTTGAGTGAATTTGCAATATTGCAATATTGCGGTGAAAGATTGTTGTAATGTTTTTGCAATCTTTCGGTGCTGTATGGGATTGTAGTTATATTGTAATTATATACCAAATAGCACATTGATGTATATTGATAAGTCAGTGCTATCTTGGGATATAATGGCAATATAACTACAATGTAATATATGTAATATTAAAAATGTTACATCTATGAGTGGGAAATTACAACTAATAACATATACGTTACATGTAACATGCTTAAGTATATAACATTTATATACTGTATGTGTTTGCTGGAAAGTTGAGAATAGAACAGCTGAGTCAGACAAGGACCAACGATCCATCGCTCTGGCTTTGTCTCACCTCACCGATTTTTATGCAAATGCATGTTTAATGCAAATAATACAAATATTTAACATATCTGTGATATATATGTAGAAATAATTCGATTTTTTATAATCATATTTTGTAAGAGAATGTTTTAATTTATTGTGTTCACAATTAATATGATATTATATTTGTTCAAAAATCGAACGTTTAAAACCTGTAAGTAAAAGCATTAGACAATTCATGCAAAATTCATGCATCATATTATCATGCTGCATATTATAGAAATATATTATATAGAAGTATATTATAATCAAATAGCGCTCGGCCGCAAGGGTATACGCGGTTATCCCGCGCCACCAAAATATATAAACAAAACAGCTGTACTAATAACAAAAATGAGATATTGGTCGAAACCACCCAGCAAACACCGATATATAATTATGTTACATTGCTATAATAAAACGGAATATAACAGGTAATATAACGTGTGGGTTACATGTAACATCCATGTTAGTTGTAATTTCCCACTCATAAATATAACATTTTAATATAACATATATTACATTGTAGTTATATTGTAATTATATACCAAATAGCACATTGATGTATTGATAAGTCGCAGTGCTATCTTGGGATATAATGACAATATAACTATACAA
The DNA here is from genome assembly GCF_048542155.1 of Nylanderia fulva. Lineage (NCBI taxonomy): Eukaryota > Metazoa > Arthropoda > Insecta > Hymenoptera > Formicidae > Nylanderia > Nylanderia fulva. Next base: position 42,941 of record NW_028190824.1, on the reverse strand, counting down.
TGTAATATATGTATAATATTAAAAATGTTACATCTATGAGTGGGAAATTACAACTAACATATACGTTACATGTAACATGCTTGAGTATATAACATTTATATACTGTGTTTGCTGGGCAGCACATGAACGGCGAGCGAACGTTTCGTGAACGAACTTTCGTTTGGAGCATGCGTAATCATGCACTTGCCAAACCAATCAAACGTCACCGGCATCGTCGCCGTCGTCGAGATCGTTTTCATAACGGTTATTAATATAACGTTTTCTAGACAAAAAAAATAATATAAAATCGTTCTAATGTGTTATACAAAAATATGTTTTTATAAACTTACAGCAGTTCGGGACCTCTTCTCTCGTCAAGCGTTGAAGACGAACTGAAACTGATCATCACAATCGCACGCACACACACACGCGCATCGTTTTTTATTCGCACAGGATTCGCGAACCGTTCGGCGAGATCAGAAAAACGCGGCAAAGAAACACTTCAACGTAATCCATACGTAAACATACATAATATCTGACATATTTTATTAAAAAAAACAAAGAATATATATATATATTTGTTTCATATATCATATCAATATATATTATATATTGATATAAATAAGTAAATCAATTTTATAAACTCACCACTATTGCGTAACCATAAATCATGTCTCGCACCCGTTTGTAATGGAAATCGAAATAAACGTTTTCCATCTTTTGTCCTAATATTTGTGCAATTTAAATACACACATTTATCGTAAAACCGGTGTTTACTCGACATTGTAAAATAAAAATAATAATTAGCACCAACACCAAAAAAAAAGAAAATTAAAAAATGCGAAATTAAAGAAAACAGGACACTAACAAATAAACAACTAACACTAAAATAATCTTAATTAAAAAACTAATTATAGTTAAAATTAATATGAAAGAAACAAATATACTAAACACGCGTACACAACACGTAAAATTTATTTATTTCAAGGAAAAACAGCGTAAAGCGATCTCTATCGTATTATAACTCTGAGCGTATTATGCGATGCAATCTGTGGCACAGCGAGTGGACTGATTGTCGTATACAGATTGCAAGAAACATTTGAACTAAAAAAAATTGAATATCTAAATTATGTGTGTGGGCGTTTGCATAATAATTAAATTCCTTGCAGAATTAAAAAATAATTTATTTTGTTCCATTACAAAAAAAATTATAAAATAATGATATATTGATTATTACACATTTATACACATAATAACTTATTTGAAAAAAGTGAAAAAAAAATCTGAAAAAGGCAGGGGTTTGAACTTGAAATGTCCACGATTTCAGCTCGTCATCTTAGTTGCTCGGCTACGCATGCTACTTGACGTTCTTTTATACCGGCATGATACATTAGGCATGGAAACTTTAAATAATTGTACATTATTGCACGTTGACATTGCACTTCATATTAATAGAAGCGGCGATAAATATTAAATATAATATAATATATATTAAAAATTACATTCCAAAATCCAGGTGGTCGAACAATTAATCGTTCTTTTTATTTTAATTAAAATAAGATTTATATATTTCATTACACATATACATATATATATATATTTTAATAATTATATTTTAGTTTTTATACAAATTATATAAATACATATATATATATATATATATATATATATATATATATATATATATAAAGAGAAAAGATCGCACATATACAGAATGAATACGTGATACTGTGTTAACACGAAAATTATGGGCGTAGCACGGACTCGCACCAAATACAAACTTTATCGACCCTGCCAGAAAATGGGTGTGCAGTTAGTTCCGATATTAAAAACGGGTGCGAGGGGCGCTTCAAGCAGTCCCGTAAAAACGGTAACAGCCAAAACGCCGTCCTGGCCGCTCTCATCTTTCTCTCTGGCCGGAGATATCTGCGGATCATCTCATTTGTCACTTAAACGTTCTGAGATTATTCGGAGATAATTGAGTATCGTTTACTCAAATATTAAAATATATAAAATATTAAAAAATATAAAAATAATAATAATACAGATTTAAATAATATAAACACAATATTAGTTGAGTAGAAACATTAATTTTTTATAAAACTTTTATTACTATTTATTATTAATTTAATTTTTATTTAAAAATGTACATTTTAAAATACTTTTAATGTATTTAATAATTATAATTTATCTAATCATTTATTTCTAAACTATATTCTTCAAGAGATATTTCAGTCGATTTTGGAAATGGAACATCCTCTGTTTAAGAAACCCTAACTAAAACATATTGACAGCACTAATAAAAATTAATAATAAAAAGACAGTTGCACATCTATTTTACTAAAAGAATTGAATTATTTGATAAAAATATTATGCAATTGTTTTTTATTAATAGCCAACTGGATTACATATATGCGTGTGCGTGCGTGCGTACGTGCGTGCGTGCGTGCGTGTGTGTGTGTGTGTGTGTGTGTTAAAAAAACATTGCACTATTATTCATGTTTAATATTATACATATAAATTATTTACAAAATATATACTCGCTTCGTGCAATTTAAGTAAACGTACTCGAAACGCCATCTGTGCGAAGAGAACTAATAACAGTGCGTGATACTCGCTCGGTACGGTCGTTCGGTATATCTCGATACGTTCGATCAGGGTTGAACGTGCATAAGGTATACGTTCAAGAATCATTCTTTTAGCGCTTTAAGCGTATTTATCAGCGTTTTTCCGAACGAATTTATCTCATCATTCGGTATTTCATGACATAAATTCTATATAAAGCAATTTTTCGTTGTAAAAAATAATCTAATTTATTTTTAGTTACAAAATAATTATCTAACCTGTGATTGATTAAAATCTAGCCCATACAGCACAGATTATTGCAATTATATTGCAGCAACGTTGCAATGTTGCAAGTTGCAATGCAACATTATAAAGACATTGCAGAAATATAGGTGCACAAAATTCCAGCACACTTGTAGCAACATGACATTAATATTTCGGAAATATTGCATGTAATCCAAATTCTATAATTTATATATTGTAATATATATAAATTAACTACAACGTATTTTTATTAATGATATTTATTTACATGTATATACCTGTATATGCAACATTAGATTATGGTTGCAATAACAATGCATTATTGCAAATTCATAACATTGCAATATTGTTGTAATATTTTGTTGCAATCTTCCAAAAAGCGGACATTTTAACATTGCTGCAATTCAACAGCAATGATGTAGCAACATTTTGCAGTGAATTTGCAATATTGCGGTAAAAGATTGTTGTAATGTTTTTGCAATCTATCGGTGCTGTATGGGAGTTTTTGATGTATTTGCGAGTATTCTGTTACAATATAAACATAAAGCAACAGTTTTATTATCCTCCAGATAGACATATATTTCAGCAGATTGCCTGCATAATGACAAAATTTTAAAATTGAAAATGCTTGCATAAACATATTGAAAGATGCGTCCTTATATATGACATGAGTATTATCAGCAAGTGATAGGATCATCATCTAATGCTATAAAAATTGCAAAAATATGTTGCTTATTTTGTCAGAAATATATAATTGCAGTTGTGCGTTTATAGTATATAGTGAAACATATTGATATTTTATGAAATATACAATAAATATATATATTAACAATAATAGATGACATCATAACCCATACAGCACCGATAGATTGCAAAAACATTACAACAATCTTTCACTGCAATATTGCAATATTGCAAATTCACTGCAAAATGTTGCTACATCATTGCTGTTGAATTGCAGCAATGTTAAAATGTCCGCTTTTTGGAAGATTGCAACAAAATATTACAACAATATTGCAATGTTATGAGTTTGCAATAATGCATTGTTATTGCAACCATAAACTAATGTTGCATATACAGGTATATAAATGTAAATAAATCATTAATGAAAATACGTTGTAGTTAAATGTTATCTATATTTTTGTTTATTGCAATGTAATCACAAATAAATATAATCACAGTCGATTATATATAATCACAAATAAATATTAATCACAGTTGATTATATAATCATAAATATAATCACAATCGATTAATCGAAACTTAAAGATAATTTTAAATTTGGCGTATGGGCTAGCATTAATTGCCCACTAGCTATAAAGAAACTTAAAGATAGTAACGACGTAGAGTTTGAACCATAAACTATATAATTCCAAACATAACATTTGAGCCTTAAAACATAGTTTGTTTTCAGTTAAGAGAACTTAAAAATAAAGATAAGGAATTATGTTAAAACAAATAAAGTAAATCATTGAACATAAAAAAAACTTAGAAAGAGCATTATAAATATTATAAACTTAACGAGGCTGATTTTCCTTTTCTGTTAAGGATCTGTAAAAATAAAATAATATTAAAATTCATATACTTACATAAAAAAAAATAAATTAATGATTTGTGTAGATAATCCTGCTAGATCAATATTAGTTTGATCTTCAATAATTCTCCTAATATGACGTTTTGAAACAGATATTTTACCTTTTAATATATTAGACATATTATACATTTAAGTTTAAGCTTGTCAGTACAAATACAAATTTTTTAAAATAAATTACATATTTTTTAGTTATATCTGTAAATGTAATATATAATTCAAATAATTCAATAATTATTAATTAAAGATGAGAGGAAATAAATCCTACATACATAAGAATGCTTACCTATTAATGAAATGCTAATATATACATATATCAAAAGTATGTACGTATTACTCAAGATATTATACGTAGAATCCTCCTTGCCAAAATGTTTAGTAATATTCTCTGAAACAATATAGTAAAAATATTTTAATATAAAAACAGATTAATTTGCCTATATTTATTTGTATATAATGTGTTGTTTATACTATTACACATAATACAAAAACATATGCTTATTCTAGAGACAAAATCACATATATCCTCTCAAAATTTCAACTTGATTAGAACAGTAATAATTATATTTATCTATTATGTGCCTTTATATATTTTCTTATTTCAATATTTCTTGCTTTCTTTCTGGTTTTCTATTTCACAATATACAAATACATATTATCTGCAATGCGACAAATGTATATGCACAGTGCGAACTGTATAAATAGTTGAAACACTCATCACAAGTAAGAAATGATAATATAAAATATACACACATAAAGCACTAGCTACAGATTTATATATATTATATTACTTTTTATGTATTATAATTATTTATTTTAACTGCTGCCTATATTTACCTCTAAAGTATCTATAGTTTCATATTACTGTATCATAGAGATATGTACATATATCCCATAGCAAAATAGAAAATTAAATAAAGCAAAAATATTCACTTAAAAAATATACGAAGATATATCATAAATAAATATATAGTTTTTACTTTCCCAATCAGTCTCAGTCTCCTTGAGGTTATAGAGGTTATAGGTTCTTATTAACTTTGGGACAAGTAATTCTCTTTTATAATTACGAAATATAGATTTTTAACTTTATAGTATATCGTTATAATTAAACATAGTATTATCAAAAAAATGCTTACCTTTTCCTTTACACAGCAAAACAAGTCAATGCGAGTTACTGTACACGTGATAACCACGAGTTGCAACGGTCTACGTCTACTACGTAGCGAAGCCGGCGCCTACTATACACGCACACATGTATTGCGCAGAGCGTTCGGCGCAGAAATTTAAGCCAATGATTTAATAAAATTATTGATTATCGTTAACATCTTTTATTGTACAATGTTGCAAAAAATTATTTTATTACAGTATTATACCCAGCAAATACCAAGTTACAGTTATATAATTGTTAGTTGTAATTTTCCACTCAACAATATAATTGTTATAATTATACACGTATTATATTTTTGAGTGGGAAATTACAACTAACAATTATATAGCTGTAATTTGGTGTTTGCTGGGTACATGTATATATATTACAATATATAAATTATAGAATTTGGATTACATGCAATATTTCCGAAATATTAATGTCATGTTGCTACAAGTGTGCTGGAATTTTGTGCACCTATATCTCTGCAATGTCTTTATAATGTTGCATTGCAACTTGCAACATTGCAACGTTGCTGCAATATAATTGCAATAATCTGTGCTGTATGGGAATGCACAATTAAAATTTATTTGTAATTTTATGCTGTTCTAATTGCATTACAAAGTATACATAAATTAATATGTTCGCTATGTTCAGCATACTTGTCTATCTGGGCCTTTTTAATTTTTTTTAAATTTTCTTTGTCCCAATAACAATGTTGCGGTCTCTCACCATAATTCATAAATAATTGTTTTTTTTAATACAATTTTAATAGTGTCAAAGTTAATGGCATCAAGTGATTGAAGCAATAAGATTTGTCGCTCGTAATTCAGCACCAACAATTTTGTAATATTTGAATCAGTTCAACTACAAAACATTTACTGCTCAAACGCTCAACTTTTAATTCTGTCGCACTGCTATCCTTTTCATGTACAAAAATTATCGCTGTTTAGTTCAGCGACAAAAGTTAATTGTTAAGTGATCATTTTTGTCGCTCGAACAATCGGTTTCAGCGGCTCCTTTATTTAATCAAAGATATGCACCTGCATCGGCTGCAATAATTATTGCGGCTTATGTAGCGCTATCTGTAAGTTTTATACATAAACATTACATGTATATATTACATGTCAAAAACTTATTTACGTACAATACATAGTATAATACGTCATGTCAAATTATATATTTCACGTATTATAATCAATATAACCTTATACCTATCTAACCCACAGATTAATAGACAGATCGCCAAAGGTCTGGATGAAGGAGAGACCAGCATTTCTCACTGATTTCAGCGCCATATCGTAGTAGTGGTCAATGCAGTAACTATTAATACGTTCCCAAGATAAGAGCGTCTCATGCTCATGAACTCGTCCGGCGGCATGTACGAGATTTATCTTTTCGTAGCGTTCGCGTATTTCGGAAAGGACAGAATTTTATGATGTTATAAATAAATAAATAAATAAATAAATAAAATATTAACCTGATCTATTATAATTATTTTTTAATAAATGTTTCATTATTATTATCATCTAAGTCTAAGTCGTTTAATTAATTTTTAGTTTTTTAATAATTAATTTAATTTATTCTAATCATTTTAATATGTGAAAAATACTAATACGTATACGTTTTATAATGAATTAATATATTTCGAGAGTCGAATTATATATTTTTAATAATATAAAAGTGTTCAAAAATTATATTTAACTTTTAATTTTAATTATTTTTAGCAAAGAGTTCCGAAATCTCTTACACACATAATAGGGATTTTGTTCATCCATATAATTCGCAATTAAGTATATATGTTAATTATTAATTTTAATAAAATACAAAATTAAAATTAAAGGTCAAATATAATTTTTGAACATAAATATATTTAATTCGTTATAAAACGTATACCCGTGATAGTATTTTTCTCGTACAAAAATAACTAGAACAAATTAAATTACTCATAAAAAAATAAAAAAATAATTAAATAATTTATATTATATATGATAATAATAAAACATTTTATAAAAAAACAGATTCAATAAATATAAGTATATATATAACATGTACTTATATTTATTGAATCTGTTTTTTAATAAAATGTTTTATAAGCTTAGAAAACTTGACTTTGACGTAACTTTTATTTTTACTAAGCAAATTTTATTTCATTATTTCACGACGGTTTGACGTAATAAAATGTTTTATTATTATTATATAAAATATAAGTTTAAATTCTTTAATTAATTTTTAATCTTTTATAATTAATTTAATTTACTCTAATTATTTTTGTACGAGAAAAATACTATCATAGGTATACGTTTTATAATTAATTTAATATATTTGTGTTTAAAAATTATATTTGACCTTTAATTTTAATTTTTATTTTATTAAAATTAATAATTAACATATATACTTAATTGCGAATTATATGGATGAAAAAAAATCCCCATTATGTGTGTAAGAGATTTCGAAACTATTTGCTATAAAATAATTAAAATTAAAAGTTAAATATAATTTTTGAACACTTTTATATTATTAAGAATATATAATTTGGTTCCCGAAATATATTAATTCATTATAAAACGTATACGTGATATTATTTTTCTCATATAAAAAGGACTAGAATAAATTAAATTAATTATTAAAAAACTAAAAAGTAATTAAACGACTTAGACTTAGATGATAATAATAATGAAACATTTTATTAAAAAAAGATTCAATAATTAGTAGGTCAGGTTATAATTTTTTATTTATTTATTTATAACATTATGAGCTATTAAGCTCATCATCTCGTTCGCTCTCTGTCTTGCTTTCATTCGGCAAGTCACAAACGATATATGATACTCGTATGTTCCTACTTCAACTCTCGAGAATCTGAAACAAACGAAACTCGTGTCCAATATACAGGGTGTCCGGTAACTAACAGACCAATGATTACAAATGGATTCTTTGGTCAATTTGGGAACGATTTTTCCTCAGCAAAAATGTCGAAAAAGGTCATCATTTTTTACAACTTTCCAATCTTTGTCATTATGTATCTTTATAACTAAGCCTTAAATTAAAATTTTATTATAGTAAACTCTACCTGAAATTAACTGAAGAATGTAATTATGTTAGACTTTTAACTCCAAAACGTTTAGTTTTCAAAAAACCTATTTTTTTCAATCGCTTATAACTCGAAAATTATTGACTTCTCAACATTTTTGCTAAGGAAAAATCGTCTCCAAATTAGCCAGAGAATCCGCCCTTAATCATTGGTCCGTTAGTTACCGGACACCTTGTATATATTATATAAAAGTGTATAGCACGTCAGAAGCTTGTGAGCTTACAGCGATAAGTAAAAACAATTGCGTATTTATTTCATTGCGTTTATCTGTTTAAACGCGCGCTTTAATTTTTCCAACGTTTTTGCCTGTTTATATTTTAAAGGTCCTCTCTTCTAAAAATCTTGTTTTAAAGATCCTCTCCGCGAGCAAAATTCGAAAACATAAATTATTTAAATTTAATAAGGAAAACAATTAGATATTTAAAGACAAGGCTCGTGTGATATTATAAAAATAAGATTTAGAAAGACAGGGCCAACTATAACGAGCATATTAAATTAGTGAGAGATGTAATGTCAACACATAATTGATTTATTTCTTAGTAGATACAATGATAATAAAAATAATAAAACGTTTCGGCTGTTACCTCAGCCTTCTTCAGTAAATATAAAAACAATAAAAATTCTCTTAAGAAAAATTATGACATATTACGCATTAGAGTCTATTTTTTAATGAACATTTTGGTTTAATAAGTCGATAATTTAAATTGGGTTACGCTTATAACATTTATTAAATTAGATATTTTTTCTAATCGGCTAACCATTTTTTAGTTAAGATGGTAAACTTTTTGATTATGTCAAAAAACATGTAAACGAGTTCCCTGATGTTAGTAGAACAGGTTGACGGCCCATTCCACGTCATCAATTCTTTTGAACATTATTAGTTAAAATTATCGTCAGAACCGCTTGATATGAGAATTGAAAACAATTAGATGTTATCCAGCATCAAAAAGTTAGTCCCCATCATCAAGGATATTTCCGAGTAAGTTCGTCATTGCAGTATATTTTACCGTGATTGTCTAAGTATATTTTTATTTTTTTGGTATATTAATTTATATTAATAAGTTATTTTTTTTTATGTGAAAGATCTTAATTGTGTTTAGAATTGCTTACTTAAATTGATGAGTAGTCAAGATTCCGCCAAGTTGATGTGTTCACTATACAAAGTCACATAAATTATTTAATATTTTTACTTTATTATTTGTAAATCCTCGGTAATTTCAAAATTTTTCTATTTGAAAATTATTAATTTTCTATTGCCAATTAATTTTATCACAGACTTTACTCTTACTCTCATTGCACTTTCGTTTGCGGTTTTCAGTATACGATTTTTTATCGTAGTTACTGAAAATTATTATTGTGAATTATACTTGTGCAGTGATTTGAAGAATTTACAATTTCGTTGAAATTGTTGATTTTTCAAAAAAATTACGAGATTCGCGGAAATTGCGTGCTTTCTTGGCATTTTCCGTTCGCGGCAGGCGGTTTATTTTTGATTGTTGCAAGTGTTTTTGTTTTTTTTTTTATTAAAATAGATAATAATAATGTGAAATAAATCACGATATTTGACAGATGTGCATATATATAGAAATTGTAATAATAATAATATTATATCATAAAATTGTAAATTGTTTCAATTTTTTATAGACTGCGATAAAAGATTTTACATTTGGATAAGAAACTGCGGTAAGTAAAAATATAAAATTCTTGAAAACGTAAACATATTTGATAACGTAAAAAGGTGAACTTTGAAAAATAAGGAACTTAAAAATTGCACTAATAAATGGGCTATATATATGTGAGCCGTGCGCGGATGTAAGGTGTGTTATATCGAAATTTAATTAATAGAATTGAGAATTAATCCCAATTTTAAGTCTTACAAATGTCCAAGCTAATTTTTTGTACCTCGTGTACATTTTTGAAAGTTATATCGAAAAATTAAATTTCAATATGCGTCTTACATCTCACATTTCGCATACGGCTCACATATAGCCTATTTATCTCTTATACTTTATTTCAACCCTTATAGAAATTTATTACTAGTAACGCCAATTTATCACTTATTTCGAGTAATTAATCACTTTTATTTCGAATACTTAAATTACTGTATATTATAGTATTTTAAATACTCAAAATAAGTGATTAATTGGCGTAGTGATAAATTTCTACAAGAGAATAAGGAGCCTTTAAATTCTTAATGTAAAAAATTTCAAGTAATTTTCTTTAATAAAATTTAATTAAAAAATTTAATTAAAAAATTTTTGAACACTGTGTTATATCACATTTAAAATCGTGATTATTTCAATAAAAAAACATTTTATGTGTAAAAAATATATTTTTTATATTTAATAAATTTTATATATATATATGCATATATGTAAAATATTCTCTCTCTCTCTCTCTCTCTCTCTCTCTCTCACACACACACACACACACACACACACACAACGGGGGCCAAATCTCTCAAATTGGTCTCATGATCAATTAGCCTGGATTCGCACCAGGGGCAAAGTCTGTTGGTAATGTCAAACGAATTTAGCCTGGACTTGCACCAGGGGCAAAGTCTTTTGGTCGAGTCTACGAAATTTAGCACGGACTCGAACCAGGGGCAAAGTCTTTTGGTTCAAGTCTACGAAATTTAGCACGGACTCGAACCAGGGGCAAAGTGTGTCGGTAAGGAGCAAAGTCTATCGCACGAAGATGGCGGTCTCTTCTTTAGGCAGGCCTTTGGCGATCTGTCTATTAACAGAGAGAAGGATGAGAGTGGTCATCCCCTCGATTTAGCTGCAACCGGAATTCAAAGCGCCTCTATGTGCACAAAACGTGCACATTGAACTACGTAGCCATGTGCACGATGCTCCCGAGTGGTAACAGGCTATGTGCACGGTACGTGGTTCGATTCCGTGCTATGTGCACAGATGAGCGCCAGTAACACGTAGCTGTTAAAGGAGATGAGTTCGAGACCTCGCAGGGCCAATTTTTTTTTTTTTTTTTTTAGTACGACTATATTTGTCAATTTAATGAAATCCTTTTAATTATTGTGGAATAAAGAGATAAAATGCATTTCTCAAGCGTACGCGAGAAAATCGAAATCAAAAATAATGAGTGCCGTATAAATACGTATGGAATAGAGCGTTATATCGAAGAGCGTGTGGCGTAGCGTTAAGGGGCTAGACACGTACCGTCGAGATTAGAGGTTCGATTCTCAAGGAGTGACTTTTTTTTTAATATTTTTTTATTTTAAATAAAATTTTTTTTTACCATAAAATGTAATTTTTACACAAAATAAATGTAAATAACACGATTTATTTACTTATAACACGTATATTACAAAAATGCATTTTTCTTTGCCTCAAAAAGCCGTGAAAAGCCGTCTGTAGAATAGCTGTATGCGATAGGAACTTGTATGATTATCTGTTTAATTAAAAATTATCCGATTTATGTCGTGTTTGGTGTCGTTGAAATCGCAAAAATCTCAATAATCCATTAATATTATTTTTGAATAGATAAAATGCAAAATAAAGGTTTTAGTTTTTCACTTATAAGATGTTTATATTTGTGAATTGCCATGGATGGGGAAGCCTATTGTTCGAGAGTTCGGAACTTTCTTTGATGATAGGTCCTCTCGCTCGCTCTATACTCGCAGTCTCGCTTTCTCTCTCGCACACGACGAGTTGTGAGATGAGCTCGAAAAGATAAGCGGGCCCGAGCGCCCGAGTATCGAGATCAAAGAACGTTCCGAACTCTCGAACAATAGGCTTCCCCATCCATGGCAATTCACAAATATAAACATCTTATAAGTGAAAAACTAAAACCTTTATTTTGCATTTTATCTATTCAAAAATAATATTAATGGATTATTGAGATTTTTGCGATTTCAACGACACCAAACACGACATAAATCGGATAATTTTTAATTAAACAGATAATCATACAAGTTCCTATCGCATACAGCTATTCTACAGACGGCTTTTCACGGCTTTTTGAGGCAAAGAAAAATGCATTTTTGTAATATACGTGTTATAAGTAAATAAATCGTGTTATTTACATTTATTTTGTGTAAAAATTACATTTTATGGTAAAAAAAAATTTTATTTAAAATAAAAAAATATTAAAAAAAAAGTCACTCCTTGAGAATCGAACCTCTAATCTCGACGGTACGTGTCTAGCCCCTTAACGCTACGCCACACGCTCTTCGATATAACGCTCTATTCCATACGTATTTATACGGCACTCATTATTTTTGATTTCGATTTTCTCGCGTACGCTTGAGAAATGCATTTTATCTCTTTATTCCACAATAATTAAAAGGATTTCATTAAATTGACAAATATAGTCGTACTAAAAAAAAAAAAAAAAAAAATTGGCCCTGCGAGGTCTCGAACTCATCTCCTTTAACAGCTACGTGTTACTGGCGCTCATCTGTGCACATAGCACGGAATCGAACCACGTACCGTGCACATAGCCTGTTACCACTCGGGAGCATCGTGCACATGGCTACGTAGTTCAATGTGCACGTTTTGTACACATAGAGGCGCTTTGAATTCCGGTTGCAGCTAAATCGAGGGGATGACCACTCTCATCCTTCTCTCTGCTATTAATCTGTGTCTAAACTTGCGTTCGATATATCTCGATATGTACTTCGAGAATCGCGATAGATGAAATTTTCGAATTTTTCTCGCGACTTGTGGCAGCCCTGCGACTGCGGACGTCATTTTTTGCGCCATTTTTCGTCGCGATTCGCGTTACGTCGTTCCGTCGATTTGAGACGCGTCGTGTATGCAAATACACGCGTATATACATCGAATATTCGCGAGCTTCGAGTCGGGCGCGAGTGAGCGGAGTGCACGATTGTCAAATGACAATCGAACGGCCTCGACGATTCTGATCCAGCGCGGGGTTTTGCGTTTTGTAGGTGGAGGGGAGAGAAGGACGCGGATCTTTCGAAAGTGGCACACGTAGGCAACAGGTGTCCAACGCCGTTAAATGCCGCACGCGCTTGACAGTTCGTGACAGCTGACGACGAGAAACGGGAGTGCGCAATAATCATTTATTCGTTTCGCTGAAACAACATTGTTTATTTCGCTCGCTGGCAGCCAGTGCCAGATCGAGCTCTCCTTCTCTCTCTCACTCTCTCTCTCTCTCTTTCTTGTTGGAGCACTCACGAGATTCTTCCCGAGATGAATTACGATTACTTGGTGAAGTTCCTGGCGCTCGGAAACTCCGGCGTTGGAAAAACAAGCTTTCTTTATCAATATACCGATGGTACTTTTAACTCTCGATTCGTATCCACTGTTGGAATTGATTTTAAGGAAAAACGAGTGGTAAGAAAATATATTTTACGTATATATATGTGTAAATTTTCATGTGATTACATTGTACGAAGGTTGCTTATGTTTGTATGTGTATAGTTTTAAATAAATTGTTTGTATATTAGAAATAATATTGCGATAACACAGACTTTGAATGATTAATGCTGCAAACTTAAGTAGAAGCGTTAAGTATCAGGCATGTGCCATGCGTACATATAGAGCAATGATAAATGATAAAAGAATTGTGTATTCTCTACGCCACGCTGAGACATTCTGTTTGATAAAAGTCATTTATTGTTACAGATATATCAAACAGCAAATGGCAGAAGTCAACGAGTGCATTTACAGCTTTGGGACACAGCTGGGCAGGAACGGTAAAGTACATGTAGATAAATTTGTAGTTAGAACATGTAATTAGACTTTGATCGCTAATCTAAATATGCATTTGTTGCACTCTTTGAGAAATGATCATAAATTTTAACAAATATGAAACATGTATTTATGTTATATTTACAATTATTCAATTAATCATGATAAAAATAATATAAACATGTATGATATTATGCTGCAACTATATTTTACATTAATAATATTGAAATAATAATTTAATTGCATTACTGCGATTAAGGCTTATATATGCCAAAGCGCATATTGCAAAAATCTGAAAGATTTGAACACATCGAATAATATATAAGCATTATTGATATTCTAATTAATATGTATGATGCATTCTGCATGTGCGCAAACACAAAGGTTTAGTGCTTCTAATCTAATATTCCACACAAGTAGTTTAACATTGTTAAAATCCAGGTTTAGAAGTCTAACCACAGCCTTTTACCGGGATTCCATGGGTTTTCTTCTAATCTTTGACCTGACCAATGAGTTGTCGTTTCTTGAAGTTAGAAACTGGCTGGAACAGCTTAGGGTACTCATCATTTATTATTGTGAATATTATGCAAGATTGGGGGTTTGGTTTATTTAACCAAACGATTCTTTGAATCAATTCTTTGTTTGAGTTGAATTCTATTTTTTTAAATTGCTGTGTATAACGTCTTGATGTCTGTGTTGATATGATGCATGAATATAATTATTTTAATTATTTGTTTGATATATGGTTCTGGTATGAAGTATGTGGGTGTGATTGGTAGGGTTGCTTGCAGAATACTAACATGGCTCTAAATTTAAACAAATATGACACAAGCTATCTGAACTATTTAAAAAGAAGCATGTATTATATTTATAAAATACTTGCTTGGATTGTGCTAACAATTTTGAAAGAATTGGTATAATACCAATACTCAATACATATAATTGGATGATCTAACAATAAATGCCATTATTTTGCATTTATTTGCATCAATTAACATATTTAATGTGAATAAATACAGGAACATAAAATACATTTATATTTTTATATTAATATGAATATATAAATTGAGAAAAATCTGTTAAATATATTTAAGAATTCTTACCAAAAAATTGCTATTTTTTCTATGCATTATGCATAGTATTTTGAATTTTTTTATGTAATAACAAGTTATATAAAAATTGAGAATATGCAAATTTTCCAATTTGTATGACGTTTTAATTATATTTTAATCAATACCATTGCTCAAACTATCATTCGATTTAAAAATTAGTGAATATTTAATGAAGAAAGTAACATTAATGACTAAGAAATTCATTATTAGACGAAGAAAGTCGTTTTTTTAAAACGGTATGTATGCCTATGTATGCTTCAAAATTGGATAATGTAATTGTAAATTTAGTTTGCATGAAATGTTTTTGTCTAACACGCTTGCCTCGAAATTTTTTACGTTTATTGAATTAACGGGATATTTTTATGTATAAATACGCACAGACACACGCATATTCTGATGAACCAGACATAATTCTCTGTGGCAACAAATCCGATCTTGAAGACAAACGTGTCGTCAGCGAATATAAAGCGCGAGATCTTGCTCAAAGGCACGGGTAAGTCAAATCAGAAATTGTAAAACGCATGTAACGTCATTTAAAAATACATATATCGTGCAATATATATACATATTTTTAATATATTCGCTCAAGTGAAATTATTCTCTTTTGCAGCTTGGTTTATTTGGAGACAAGTGCCGCGACCGGCCAGAATGTCGAGCGCGCCGTGGAAATATTATTGGACCGCGTAATGCGCAGGATGGAGGCTACGGTGGACAAATCGTTGTTACCGCATCAAAAAGTTTTAAGATGCCACGAACGCGATACTCCACCGCCCAGTAGTTCCTGCTATTGCTGACAGTGCCGGTATATGTAGTTATCCAAAACTACTATGCCAAAAATCAAAGAAAAGAACATATTATGAAACTGGCACTTTACATTTGTGAAACAAATGTAAATTTCATTATAAACTTTTTCAGTTAACATGTTTGTTGCGAAAAATCGGAATATAATTCTATATTAATTACTTTTATACATGCCACATTTGTAACAAAAATTATAATTCTTATAATCTCAAAAATTGTGAATATTGACGAAAAATTGTATTGAAAATGAAAATTAATTGACATAGTTGGAGAAAAACTTAATAGAAATGATAAAATATGGTTTAATTAATAATATTTTGATTGACAATAATATAGAAGTTTCAGTATTATGTGAATCTCATTATGAATAAATAAATATGCTTCGATTTTGAATTTAGTAATTAAAAAAATTTTTATAGAAACTATTTTTATTATATATCTTTTTCTGCAATGAAAGAAAAAGTGTAATTATGCACAATATTTTTTAATGTTATAGTTTTGTGGCAAAAATTGTGACTGCAATATTTATGCATATATATATGTTATAATGACGGTGCAACAAACATGTTAAGAAACTGCGATAAATATATTTCTACAAAATAGCTGTCTAGCATACTTCTCACAGGAGACCATACATATGAACATTGAAAATTTCTTGTTATTCTATATACATATGTACTAAATGTCTTCCATCATCGCTTATTATCAAATGAAAGCACTCCTTGAATTCAGCAAACCTGCCAATGAACTCTCGATTACTATATTTATATAATAACGTGGAACTTTGTCTTCTACGGACATTGTTTTTTCGGAATCTCTTTAACACGTTTACTCGGTCCTAAAATTCTTTGTATACTATTGTCGTCTTCCACTGTTACTTATCCTCGAATAATGACGTTCATTGAATTTTAACGGCATTATTTAATTAAGACTATCTTTTATTATCCTACAATAATACTGACGTTTTCTATCACTATTTCACACGCACAAGGTGTTCAATAAGTCAATCTTTTCTTACTTGCCAAAAGTGTGATATGCAACCGGTGTGTCGCAAGAGACGTTTTGGAAATTAAGGTAATTCACTTTTGACTGTGTGTAACGTATTTTTGATGATGTTATTATAATCAATCAGAGTCGATATATTTAATCATAAATGATTAATATATATATATATATATATATTATACACAAATTAAATCGAAATACCTTATAATGCGCGTAAACTAATCTCTTGTGATATTTATATCATATATTGAATGAAACTATAAATGATTGTATTGTGATTAATCACTAATGCCTCAATTTTATGAAATAAATACTACTACTATGTTGAAAGAGAATTATATATTTATAGTGTAATAAGTGTTTATAAATACATATGTATAAATATATCGTATGATGTATAAATATATCGATTTTTCCCCGAAATCTAAAACTTTGAATCATTTTTTCTAGGAATACCCAATATTTCATTATATTTATTAATATTAACAATAGATATTGTTATTAAAAATTTTGCACTTTTATTAAGTTGTTAATTGTGACTTAGCACTCTGAATTGGTCTTTTACTTCACGAGATGAGATGCTAAGAGAGTAAATAAATAGGTAAGTTTATAGAATTATGTGTATTATGGAAAAGGTATAATCAATCTTAACTGCAGTTTACACAGAATTTCAACTCATCTTCCTATCTCGGAATATATTAGCATTAAATTGCGCAGGAAAAAAAGAGTAATTGAAAATTATGGACGTTATAGAAGACTAAAAATTCTTTAATTTTTTTTTACTAAAGGTTATTACGTAAAATTTTAATGCGATGTTGTTGCTGATTTATTATCTATAAAAAAATGTTATCCTAATTAAAACGTGAGATAATTGTAATGTCACTGTGATGAGAACATGAGAATAATTTTAGATGGTATGAGTATTGATATTATTCGTGATAGAAATAGAAATGAGAGCGCAAGGTATACTATCTAAACTGTAAACAATAGAAACTCTGGAAAGTATCTTGAGAAAAACATTGAAACTTCAACGTTTCATCAATGAGACGAGGAGTTATAAAGTACACTGGAAGAGATTAAAGTTTGCCGAGAAACTTGTTTTATTGCTGTACTTATTAATCTATTTTCTGCATAAGGCTTGTTTATGCAGATTGAAATGCCGATTATAAAATACATAAATTCTCGTTACATGAGAATTAGTAATTTTTTAAATTTAATAGATTTAATTTATAATATTTTTTGATATAGAACTTTTCAAATGCTAATCACAATTCTCAAGAAAGGGGCAGATTAAAAAAAAAATTATCTGTAGATACATGGAAAATTTTTGTCTAAGTTTATCTGTACATATTTTAAGTTATTTATGTTTTAATTATTGTATTTTAATTTTTATTTTATTTTTACTTCTTGATATAATTATATTAGTTTTAATCATATATATCAACAAAATTAATTATAATCAACATAACTCTATAATACATAAAAAGAAAACGCGTTAATATTTAAAATTTTATTTGTATTCGATAATTTTCAAATAGGAAATAAGGTTGCATACACTTAGATTATTTCTGACAGAAAAAAATTTATTCGTTAAGAAACAAAAGCCCGGAAGAGTTTCGCTTAAGTAGGTATTTACATATACTTGCACATACATGCTTAAATACTCATTTAACAATTTATTACGATCATCTTTGTGTTTGGTCCCAATAAGTACAAGTAGGGTTACATGCCCTTAGATTATTTCTGACAGAAAAAAATTAATTCGTTTATAAACAAAGCTTGGAAAAGTTTCGCTTAAGTAGAAATGTACATATACGCGCACATACACGCTTAAATATTCATTTAACAATTTATTACGGTTGATTCTGTGTTTGGTGCCAAAAATACAAATAGGGTTACATACTCTTAGATTATTTCTGATGGAGAAAAGTTTATTTATGAATAAATAAAGCCGGGAAGAGTTTTGCTTATGTAGATATTTACATATACGCGCTCATACATGCTTAAATACTCATTTAAAATTTATACGATCATCCCTGTGCATGGTCTAAAAAGTACAAGTAGTGTTTGCTACTCTTAAATTATTTCTGACAGAAAAAAATTAATTCGTAATAAACAAAGCCGTAAGAGTTTCGTTAAAGTAGATATTTACATATACGCGCACGTACACGCTTAAATACTCATTTAACAATTTATTACATCATCCTGTGCTTGATCCCAAAAAGTACGAGTAGGGTTACAATGCTCTTAGATATTTCTGACAGAAAAAAAATTATTCGTTAATAAACAAAGCCCGAATAAGGTTTCGCTTAAGTAGATATTAACATATACGCGCTTATACATGCTTAAATACTTATTTAACAATTATTACGACCATCCCTGTGCTTGGTCCCAAAAGATACGAGTAAAGTAACATGATCTTCGATTATTTCGTGAAAAAAAAAATTATTTCGTTATAAAACAAAGCCCGTAAAGTTTCGTTAAAGTAGATATTTACATATACGCGCACGTACACGCTTAAATACTCATTTAACAATTTATTACGATCATCCCTGTGCTTGTCCCAAAAAGTACAAGTAGGGTTTACATGCTCTTAGATTATTTCTGACAGAAAAAAATATTTTGTTATAAAATAAAGCCCCGAAAAAATTTCGCTTAAATATAATTTACATAATACGCGTTCAATACACGCTAAATACTCATTTAACAATTTATTACAATCACCCTGTGCTTGATCCCAAAAAGTACGAGTGGGTTACATACTCTTAGGTTATTTCTGACAGAAAAAAAATTATATTCGTTAATAAACAAAGCCCGTAAGAGTTTGTTAATTAGATATTTACATATACGCTGCACGTACATGCTTAAATACTCATTTACAATTTATTACGATCATCCCTGTGCTTGGTCCCAAAAAGTACGAGTAGGGTTAATGCTCTAAGATTATTTCTGAAAAAAAAAATTATTTCGTTATAAACAAAGCCCGAAAAAGTTTCGCTCAAATAGATATTTACATATAGCCGCCCATACACGCTTAACATACTAATTTAACAATTTATTACAATCATTCCTGTGCTTGATCCCAAAATAGTACAAGTAGGGTTACATGCTCGTAGATTATTTCTGAAAAAAAAAAATATTTTGTTATAAAACAAAGCCCGAATAATTTCGCTTAAATAGATATTTACATATACGCGCTCATACACGCTTAAATACTCATTTAACAATTTATTAAATCATCCGTGTGCTTGATCTCAAAAAGGTACAGTAGGGTTACATGCTCTTAGATTATTTCTGCCAGAAAAAATTATTTTCCTTATAAAACAAAGCCCGAAAAAGTTTCGCTTAAATAGATATTTACATATACGCGAACATACACGTTAAATATTCGTTAATAATTTATTACGATCATCCCTGTGTTTGGTCTCAAAAAGTACGAGTAGGGTTACATGCTCTTAGATTATTTCTGACAGAAAAAAATTATTCGTTAATAAACAAGCTGAAAAGAATATATTTTAAATTTTGTCATGTTATAATATCGTCAATCAAACATCCTTCGATTAAATTTATTTAAATTTATTAATCGTTACACATATTTATTATGGAAATAGAGAAATATATTGATTTTTTCTTAAGTCAATCCTTAATGGAAGAGATTTGCTTTAAATTTGCTATATTTAATCGTCAATTATATACGTTTAAATTTGCTATATTGTTTCTGCTCAAATCAATTGTTAATTAAATTGTCTTCGATCGAATCTGTTTTATTTACTGACCATTAAAGTACTTTTAATTTAATTTAACTTATATTAATCGTTTAATTAAAAAATTTTCAATTTAATTAGCTTGTATTAATCGTTTAATCGATCGCTCTTCGATTAATTTCGTTTATGTCAATTTTTTATTAAATAACCTTCAATTGACTGCAATCATATTAATCGTTATATAAGCGATCTTCGATAAATCTAACTTATATCAATCGTCATTGTAACGATCTCTAATTAATCTTTTTAAAATTAATCGTCAATTCAAAATATTTTAATTACATTTGATTACATCTGTTTGTAATTAAATGTCATAATTAATTTAAAAAGTAATTAATTAATCAGCATCTCTGTTTAGCACAGACTTTTCAAAAAATAATTTTTTAATACAAAACATAATAACATTTCATTTGTAATTGTTTGTAGTAAAAATAATTTTGTAGTTTGTAGTTTAATTAAAAAATAAAAAAACATTAAAATAATAACCAGCATTTTAAGAGATTTCAAATCCGCTTGCGTAGTCTTTTTTAGAATCATTTGTAATTTTCGTTTTCTTTATAGTTGCATGGTTTACACAAATTGCAATTGTTTTAAACAAATGGTCAAGAATGAAATTTGTCAATTTTGTTGATTTTTTCAGATCTGCTTTTTCCAAGTGATTTAGACTCGTTTGTAGTTGTTTGTAGCAATTGCAATCGAAAATTATATATTGATGGAAAAAGCAGATTTGAAAAATCTTTAAAATTGACAAAAACTTTTGACAATTTTTTAAAATAATTTCTAAACCGTGCAACTACAAACGATTCTAAAAAGGACTGCGCAAGCAGATTTGAGATATCTTAAAGTTGGATGCTGTTCATTTTATTTTTTTTTAATTGATTACAAACGATATTATTGTTATACTGCAAACGAAATACTATCATTTTCCGTATTAAAAAATTATAAAGTCAGATGCCAGATTCACATAGCTTACATGTATGTGTGAATAAAATATGTTAGTTGAACAAAAATATATATTAACGTCGCTGTATTATATGCATTTTATTATTCTGATTAAATATTCTTATGAAGGAATCGTCCGTCTTTTTCGTAATTAGCCTCCGGTGCACGGTCATTGTTATTCTCTATTACCGCAAGGCGAATTTTCAAGATACACAAAGATATTGTAGCATGAGAGACATTATTAGAATGCTAACTTAGGAAACTCGCATACAATTTATAGAGCTAGAAGAGAGCACAAGCGGAAGTTGCGAGTGCCACAATACCGTATTATGTACTTAAGAAACCATTCCGGACTTGCTAAATTGAGTTCTTCGTGTGATAAGTTTAATCTGTATTATTAAATATATTAATTATACATATATTATAGTATATTTGATATATTACATTTGATATAATTGACTTATTTTTTACTTATTGCACTTTAACTTTAAAATGACATATTTTTCTAATATGAATTATTTAAAACAGTTGAACAAGAATTATATATTGTATATCGAGATGTCCAAAATTCGGGCAAAATTGCACATTAACCTATGAATTATATATAAATTAAATTAATGATTAAAAATTCCATGTCATAAAATTTGTGATAGTAATGTTTGAAGGAGAGAATGTTAATATCTAAATTAATAGTTAATATCTTTAAAATTAAATACATGTGTAGATAGCTATGTGTAGAGAGTTATTTTATCAAATTTTATTTCGCAAAAGGATTACTCTGAGAAAGATTAATATTAAATGATAAAACTGATTAAAAATTTGAAGTAATTTTGAGTAACACGAAAATATAGATGTTGATTGTCTTTCGGGAAGGAAAATATCAAAATTACTAAAACATGCAGATACGCAGCCCCCATTGAGAGTATTTATTATATTAAATTATGCTCCTGCTAAATGCATACATAACTTATCGCTGCAGGTAAAGCTGGCGCAAATTTATCTACAACTGTATTAATGGTAGACTATTTATCGAACCGCGAGCACTTCGTTGCTCGAGCAATAATCTCCCTTTCTTACTTTGCCCACCCTCCCCAATTTCTCCCTCGCTCTTTCTCTATCCTCTCTCTCTGCTTCTCAAGGTGAGAGTAAGTTTCCGTAAAGTTCCGACGACGGGTGTAACTTCTGACCGGAAGTTTCATCCTGCTATCTACCTGAATTCCCCTCGCTAGCTTGTTCGCCAGAGATGCGACGACTATAGCTAGCTCTGCATGAATTTTCGTCGCACGTACTAGACAGTCAGTTTCAAAGATGACACGGGGCTGCTTGGTTTCGCAATTTCGCAAGGTTTGTTTTACGCTAGTAAAGTAGAGAACCTGAAACCTCTGCTTCGATGTATATACATATATATGTATGTATGCATATGAGTTTGTACCTGTAGCGACAAGTGTGTTTGTATTCGTGTTTCTTTTCACAGAAACTATATATGTATATATTGATATAAGTACGCGGTTTCATTTTCATCGTAATAAATGAATCCATTTATTTAAATTTTAAATAAGGGAAGCATTTTTTGAGTGATGAGTAATCTAAAATTTATTTCTATGCATTTTTGCTCGAATTTTTTAACACGCATTCTTTAAACCGAGGGATGCTATTAATATTTTTTATGTATTGACAGAATTGAACGTTTGTTAAATCGACAAAATTAATTGACATTAACCGCATTGAAAATGGAAAAACATGGAAAATGTGACGTCATTTATCGAAATTTAGATATTAGCAGCATAATGATGATCGACTTTACTTGGCAATGGTAAAACCAGTGCGTTGGAGCTTTTAATACATACGTTCGCTTCGGGGTTGCAAAACTATCTAACACCGACCGCTTGTTAGGTGTGAATGTTAGAACTTTTAACGTTTGATGCCAAACTGCTAAAGCAACATCAGCTTGAAGCTGCCATAAGTTTCAAAACACTTTCCTTGCGATTTTTCACGGTTTTCATACTTCTTTTACTGTACGACTTTGTACAGAATCACGCGAGAAATTTGATTTTTTTAATCGTGAGATATGATTTGAAATATTTAACAATGCAAAAATATATTACTTATTTATTGCCCATTATTGCTACTTATTTGTTGCACTATTTTTTCATACACGTGACAAAGACTTTTTTTGTCACAAATGAAATATCAGATTCTTTTTCCTCTCCTGTAATATAAATGTGAAAAATAAGAAAAAAGATCTTTGCCTGTTAAACAACATTGGAATTTCACTATTCGTATTTGCCAATTAATTTATGCCAATTTGAATTCACATTTGTTAAGTGAAAAATAATTTGCAAAATTGTAAAATATATTTTTTTAATATTAACGAGAACGAGAATTATATGAATATGTATGATGAAATCATACATAGTGTTATTGGATCACAATGTTATTGAATCTTTTAATATTTTTTAACAAGATATATTTCTAATTAAAATTCTATCTTGTTGATAAAACTTATTAGTTTTAATGAGTCGATAATGTCAGCAGGGCTTCTCTCTTCAACTAGTAGATAATAAATAAAGGAAGCACACTGTCTGAAAGATAATTACGCGATTCTTTTAATTTTTTTCTACGTCTTTGTCTTCTGATTTTGCTGCAATTTTCAGCAAAGAAGATATTACGAAGACCGCAGTACTCCGAGAAAACCTTAATGACGGTAGTGTTGTAATTTTTTTGTATATGCGTTTATCTTTGGGATTTCCATCAGATTTGTTTTATCTACTTTTATTGCGAATCAAGATAACTGACGCCCCAAAGATATTTTAAGAATTATGCACCTTATGAAGCATTACCACGTTTAAACTAGTTACAAATGGATTATCTCTGACTAAATTATAGGACACAAAGCGTTTCACAACGCGTCTTTATTCATGCGAAATTACAATACTACGCTTTTAGTAATCGCTGCTTTCTGTTCTTAGAAATTGTGTACTCTACTTTGCATTAATAATCCATTTATCCGCATTTATATTCTATCAGTATGTCGTTATATACGTACATATAAAATATAAAACGATATAATAGAATATAATATTAATAAATATATATATAAATTATAAATAATATATATAAAATTGAAGTTATGTCTCGCAGATAATGACAGTCAAATATACATTTTATATTTAGTACAAAAGAAAATATTCTTAATCCTTCTCGCAATGCATAATGTTTCAACTATTCATCAACAGTATTTACTGTTATTTAAATAAAATTATATAGGTGATCATTTAGATAAAATTTTGGTGTTATCTTTATATGGATAAAAATATGTATTATATTTATATCTGCATCTTAGATAAATAAGCGTTATTTTTATTAAATTATCTATAGAACAATGTTCAGATAATTTGGTTTAGAGTTATAGCACATAAAAATACTTTAATATTTTTGTTAAGTAGCAGAAGGTAAGCAATAAAAACAAATATATATATATATATATATAATTTATTTACAAAATATAAAATAGATATAATATGTCTATTTTAAGCATATATTATACGATATATTACACAAATATTCTCGATTGGACTGTGGTTGTGCACGCTGCGTCGCTGAAACTCGCGACAAATGGTAAAGGACATGGAAATTTCTCAATGTCTTCAGCATTAACTTTTGATATTTCAATACGTACGTTTATTGACCTCAAAAATATAAATTCATTTGGAGTTTCAATCAATTTGTTGTCAAAGATCATAATATTGTTTATCGTATCTTTATTATTTTTTGCTGAATCTTCTTCACAAATTTCAGGTTCCATATTTTTTTCTTTTAATATATTACATATACAATATCTTTTAAGTTATGTACATTTTGCTCCATTCACCGAGTATCCAACTTGTTTATCGTATCTTTATTATTTTTTGCTGGATCTTCTTCACAAAGTTTCAGGTTCCATATTTTTATTATTTTTTTCTTTTAATATATTACATACAATATCTTTTAAGTTATGTACATTTTGCTCCATTCACCGAGTATCCAACTTGAATGTTCTGTATTTTAAAATTTGCTCTTGGATGTGGGTAACCTCGAACCTGCGTTCCGCTTACTCTTTGCCTCAGGCGAGTTTCAGCGACGCAGCGTGCACAACCCCCGTCCAATCGAGAATATTTGTATAATATATCGTATAATATATGCTTAAAATAGACATATTATAATATATCTATTTTATATTTTGTAAATAAATTATATATATATATTTATTTTTTATTGCTGGACATTGCAGATCTTCTACTTCACAAAGTTCAGGTATATTTGCAGCAGGGTTCAAATATATATTTTTATATCCCTTCTATAATTTACATTTTTTAAATAAATGTGTTTACATTACAAACAAAATCATCTTTATCTTATCTAAATTTATATATTTTTATCTCCTCTTAATCTAGCTAATTTTCAAATCATCTAAGCACAACATTGTCCATCAATGATACCCAGGTACCAACCGCGTGATTTTAACACATTGACAATTTCTTTATAGCTGTTGGGCATCGAATATTCTTTACCGTTATATTTTAGAAAGTTTCCGAATATAAAAGCCCTTCGTACTTTGTTTCGAGCAGAGACAAATTCCGACACATTTAAAGTTGCTTTAGATATCCATTCATTAAACGCAAGGGTTAAAGCTGTCAATCAATTCAAAATTAAACCCTCAAGATATCATCCCTACGCTTCCTTTTTTCTTTTCGAAATCAGCTTTCCCTCGTCGTAAAGTTCCTCGAAGATACATCCATGCCCGCATTTCACCCGTTTGTTTTATACGTATGTACACTCGAAGGAAAGCGGCGAAGCGAATAAGAGAACCAAGAAGAAGACGACGAAATAGCCGGGGCGGAACATGTCGGTTGTTTCACCCTCCCGTGTTATCCCTCTCTGTGAACGTGGACGAGAAAGAAACAAACCCTAATACAGCAACGTATATATGTATGTGTACCGATAGGCAGCGGAAGAATTTCGGTTAGATAGCCGACTTGCTAGATAAAATGAAATTACGTCGCGACCTCGTGCCGGAATAGGCAACGGAATCCTCTTGCCGCCTCGGTTTCTGGGTCGGTGCCGCTCTGCCGAGTGATTTATAACTTCCGTCTGCGCGGATATTTCACGTTCAGTGGCACACGACGGTAGCGAAACCGTTTGACCGTCTGGCCGGGATTCCACCGACGGCCGAGAATGGCTCGACAATGGCAACATCTTGAAATAACGAGCGCGGGACGCAGCCTCCGCCGGAGCTGCTCCGATGATTACTGGCAGAACTTTCGGTTTACATTTCTTCTCGATTAATGCTCGGCTGCCGTTATGCTCGTTTCTCAGCGAGAATCGCGCGAACGGGAGAAATGGTCGTTTTTAACTCTCGTCTGTCAATAAAAATCGGGTGCCCGAACCAACTTTCAGTATTAATATGAGCAGTGTTGTACTTTGCTGATTTTGAAATTAGCTAGATTAAGATGAGATGAAAATATGTAAATTTATTTTAGATAAGATGAAGATGATTTTGCTTTAATTATATATCTTGATAAAAGATAAAATTATATGAAGATTTATCTAAATAATTTCCAGATAATGTAAACACAATTATTAAAAAAATGTAAATTATTAAAGGTATATAAAAATATATTCACACTTTTATTTATACATTTTTATCGCTTACTATCTTTGTGTGCTATGGCTCTAAACCAAATTATCTGAACATTATTCTAAATAATTTAACAAAAAATAACACTTTTTTAAATCTAAGATACAGCTATAGATATGAAATATATTTTTATTATCTATATAATGGTAAGATGAAAATTGCAATATAATGATAAGCCAAAATTACATCTAGATGATCATCTACATAATTTTATTTAGATAACAGCAAACACTGAAGATGAGTGATAAAGAGACTTACATATAAGAACCAATCGTGAGATAAAGGCGCGAGTAAAAGACTTCTAAATAATTGTAGGTATTGTTCTTGACGTTATTTAAGTCGTTTTATATTTATTTTTACTTTTTTATTTTTATATCCACCTATTTATTTATTTTTATTTATTTGACTTTATTATGACGATTTAAATTACGAAAGACACATTTAGTTTCGTCTCTATCTTCTTAACGCTTAGTGACTAAGATTCTTGTGAACAGTTAACATCTATTTAATATGTGCTTACTTCTGTCAGTCTTACATTGTTCATCAAAACAAGCGTTAACATTGTCGGTAGTTTGCATAGAAGTTGATTTACTGTTTTAAATTTGGTATGTAACACATTTTTGTATTTAAATGTATAATTAATTGTTGCGAATAAGTGTATTAAATTATAATTATTTTGATTGAACTTTTTATAGATGTACTTGAGAAGGGCTGCAATGACAGCCGAAACGTTGTTGTATTTCAAATAATTATTTATAATAAATTATTGCCAGTCTGGTCGACTTTAAACATTGAGGAGTGGTTTTTTATTAATTATTACTGGCAACCTTAAGGATTATTATTTATTATTTATTGATTCTAAATCAAATTTTAAATTAATAAATAATAAAAATATAAAATAATAAAAAGTTTGACTTAAAATCAATAAATAATAAAGGCTAGTAATAAGAGCCAATAACTAATAGAGGCTGATAAAGGCCAATCGCGAAATAAATGCGCGAGTAAAAGATTTCTAAATAATTTTATAGGTATTATTTATATTTAATAATTTTAAATATTATTTATTGAATTAAAACTAATATAAATTTCTCTTATTAGCCTTTATTTATTTCTAGGTTTTCAAACCAATATAAATAATACATAAAATTATTTAAGAATCTTTTGCTCGCACCTTTATCTTTCTAAAGCCTTTTTGTTTTTTATTGATTTAATTTAAATATTGAAACTTTTCTACGTCCAAAATGAAATACAAAGAGCCATTGAATTCGGAAACCTCCTAAAATATAACAAATAGGAATGTTTGATATCCAGCAGTTGCTATAAAGAAATGATTGCAGTGCAATGTGTCAAAAAAAAATACGCAGTTGATATCCGGGTACCCATACATTGATGGAAAGATGAAAAATTATGCATTGATAGAAGGGTTAATCTTCGTCCCCGATCAACGGATGTGACAGAGACAAAACTTTGGCAATTTTTCGACAATTTTTCAATACTAATATAAAAATGATGTATAATTGTATAACACAATTGGACGAACTCAACAATTTTTCCATTAAAAAAATTTCGATAAAAATAAATATTTTTGAAAATACGCGAAGCAAATATCCTTTACATGAAAAATTTGATATAATAGAATATTGTTAGATTTTTGCAAAATAATTTAATATAATAAAATATAAAAACTATTTGAAATAATATATATATATATATTTTTTCAAAAAAATAATGTGACGAAATTCGACGAAACTTATCAATTTATCTTATGCAATATCACGTAAATTGCAAGACTTCTTGCAAGAAAGATCCATGGATAAATCGCGCGGTATCGTATCTTTCAGTGGATTTCTCTTAGAATACTTGAATGTGAGGGTAAATAGAGTGTACGCATTTCTATATGTGTGTTCTCGCGGGATCCGGAAAGAGTTTCGCTGTCGATTTCGAGCCAACAGATCGGTCATTGTCGACTAGTTGATTTAAGAACTGTCCAACCGCCATTCGGGTCACAGTTGCAAAGATGCAGAAAAGACGAAAGCGAGAGAGAGAGAATCGCGCTTATAGTCAATTCTATTCAAACACGTAGGGAAAGCATCGTCGCTCCGTGTAACGCTTTAAACGCGAGCGTTGCTATCCTCTCGGATGGTGGATTTGCGGGGCCTGTACGTTTCTATCTGTCTGATGCCCAGTAGCCTTTTCTCTCGGGGACGGCGCGAAATGCACTCAATTGTTTCACTCGAGATTGTGAAACACGAGAAACTGGCTTAGAGGGAGCTTTAACGCTGCTGCTCGTAACGGCGAGAAGGATGCCTTCTCTTCTTTATGGAAGTTGGACACGAGAATGTCCAAAGAAGTACAGCCCTTCCTCCCTGTTACACATCGCGCGCATTTCGTCCCCCAGTTTCTTTCTCCTTCGGTAAAATATTTTTGAGCAGAAATAACGCATCCCCTTTCCCACCGATGAAATTTCCGTGTAGCAGCGTACCTTCTTCCATTCTTTCATAGAAAATTGCTAGTCAGCAAAAAGTCACGTTTCAAAAACTGGATGTAACATGCAAATGTATTTAAAAATACATTTTTATTCTAATTTTTCAGGAAATCGGTTTTTCGATATATTGCTTTCAATTTTTTTCAACTTTCAAGACTTATATCGCAAGTCTATACAATGAAAATTATATTGTATATTTGTCATATATGTATATTGGTATATTATATAAATATTACTAAAAACGAAATTAGAATTTCGACTCATAATGCTTAATTTATTTAGAAATTAAGTTAATAAATCTATTAGATTATTTATCATAGTCTCAGAGCATTAACGACGAAAAGTGACTGTAGAAAAATTACAACTAAATATAATGCACGCAAATGTATCAAGTATATTTTTCAGAAAATTAATTTTTTGACATTGCATTTAATTTTTTAAGAATTTAAAAACTTTTATCGCAAATATGTACAATGAAAATTATATATTTGTGATATATACATTATGTATAAATGTTATTAAAAATTTGGAATAATTAAGCTCGCGATGCTTAATTATTAAATTAAGTTAATAAATAGATTATTATACCAAAATCAGCTTTTAGCGACGATATATTCAAAAGTTGAACGCAACGCACAAAATATCAAATATATTTTTATTCTAATTTTTTAGAAAAATCATTTTTTGATATCGCGCTTCCAATTTTTTAAGAAAACATTTTTATCGTAAGTATATACAATAAAAATCATATTGTATATACATTAAATAAATATTACTAATATGATGCTTAGTTAGTTATTTCGAAATTAAATTACTTAAATCTGTTAAATTATTTATATCAAATAATCTAGATTTTAGCAACTAAAACCGAGCACCGGGAAAAGTTTTATCCGTCTGCTCATAGAAATAGTAAATTATTCTTGACCGAATGAAAAACGGATTAAGCGGTCGTATTTTCCACTGCGATTGCTAATCGGTCATCGAGTCGAGAACTGCGCGCGCGATCGATCGAACTCGCTTTTTCCAATTAACGTCACGTTTTCACGGAGGATCGTTATCCCTCTTGTTCTCGCTTTTCCCAGCCCGAGAGGTCGATCGGGGAAAAGTCTCACGAATCGCATCCCTCGTCTCTCTCTCTCTCGCTGAAACTTGGACTCTTCATCGGGGGACCGTTTCCTTCTCATTCAACTTCCATCCCGGTTTTAACGCAGTCCAGGGAATCGTAAACGGCGAGAGCCGAGGATCCACTTCCGGATGTGGCCTGCCGGACCGCGCGCGTTTCTTATCCCCTTCCGCTCGAAATCCGCGCTGGAGAGGAATTTAAGATATACTCTGGGACAATGAGAGAGAGAGAGAGAAGCGATGTTGTAATAGGGACACACGGCGAGGGAAAGTTTGCGGCGGGTCTCTTTATACTCGGCAAGATACTCTCTGTGAATCGCGTTTCAGTCCGCGCACGCGGGCCGCGCTAACAAATGCGGAAAGTTCGGAAAGGATGGAGAAAACGGCGACGTTAACAACGACGTTATACCGCGTGGAGAGTTCGGCGCCGCTCGTTTGCCGCGGAGAAATTTCATTACGCTTGTCGCGTCTTTTGCCGTCGTGTCGCGACGCATTCTCCGCTATTCTCTTTCAAAGCGGTATTTAAGTTACGCGCCGATATCTTTTATGTGAGCATCGATGCAACAAAATGCGCGGCGGTAAGAGGGAAACTACGTACAATTTCACTTTATTATTATTATTATACCGAGGTGGCTGATTATAAAGGGGCAAATCTAAAATCTGTTTAACCCTGTCAATGAACAGGATACTTGGGATATCCGAAACTAAGTACAAAGAGTCTCTTTGCATTTGGAAATCTCTTAAGGTGATCCTAAACCTTAATAAGAGGTTTATTAGGATTTTCTAAAAAATCTAAAACTGTTTAACCCTGTCAATGAACAGGATACCTGGGATATCCGAAACTAAGTACAAAGAGTCTCTTTGCATTTGGAAATCTCTTAAGGTGATCCTAAACCTTAATAAGAGGTTTATTAGGATTTTCTAAAAAATCTAAAACTGTTTAACCCTGTCAATGAACAGGATACCTGGGATATCCGAAACTAAGTACAAAGAGTCTCTTTGCATTTGGAAATCTCTTAAGGTGATCCTAAACCTTAATAAGAGGTTTATTAGGATTTTCTTAAGAGATGTTATGTAACGAGAAAAAAGGTACGATATTTATTATCAGCTGGAAGTGAAAAATTATGCATTGACAGAAGGGTTAATTTTAACGAATGATACGAATGAATAAAAAATAGATAAATAGAACTCTTGTAAGTTCCGGAAGATCTATACACTCAATTTTGATAAAACTTAGCATTTTACTCTCTTTCTCTACTTTTTTTTTGCATAAACATTTTTGCAAAATTTAAGACATAGTATAACGAGGAAGAAAATTCTCTTATTACAGAAGATAATTCTCCTTTATAAATCGGATAAAAATGTGTTCGCTTAATATGCACATACATATTACTCTCCCTCACAAGACAGATAACTTCTTACTTCGTCGGATAAAAAAGGTAGGGAAGAGACGGAGGAAGAGAGAGAGAGAAAGAGTATGTGATTCTAGATCGGATTATCATAGGGAACTAGGCCAACGATTACTGGAGATTTCCATATCCCGCGCCCATCTTCCGTCTGGAATATCTCTTCTTCCTGTTCCGGCTCTTACTCCGCGACTTACTTCAGACGTTCCCGAAGTACCGCCGCGTCGCGACCGGGGCGCGTTCGGGAACGTTTTATTTCGACATTATAAGCTATTTCACTTTGAAATGGGACAAATGGAATCGTAGCCTCCCATCCGGCGTCTTCTTCGCATTTTTCTCTACCCGGCGCGGCGCAGCATCTCTTTCTCGCACTCACTTATCAGCCATCCGCGTCGGGACTTGTTCCAATTCGGCCTCGTGAGTCGTGAATATGATTCTCGCGAAATTAAAATGTTCCATATCGACTCATCGATTCCCTTTGCTTATTCGAGGGAAGATATTGAATCTGAAATTATCTGGAACACGACGACGCGCATCATCTATCGTTTTTCACAAAGACATACGCTTACGATCGGCTTTTCTTTCTCTTTACGATGAGAGAGAGAGAGAACGTCCTTAAATATCTCGTCAAAATTACATCTCCACATTATTTCCCGCGTATGTACTATATGCGAAAATTATTATTTTATTCCCAATCGATAATAATAATAATCGATATTTCTTTCACATAGAAATAATTCGATCTTGCAGGCAATTATATATACCGGATTATATATCGTAGAGAAGTGAAATGAAATTTTATCGTGATCTCGTATGCAGTTAAAAAGTTATTTTAATAAAATGTGAATTTAAGAGAAAGAATATATTCTATTTTTGCTACCTCTTTTTCTCTCTTTCTAGATGCAAATTTTATTAAACTATGTGAGCACAGTTGATATTATTATGCTAAAAGTAATAGTTACAAGAAATATATATCTTGGATAGCTAGAAAATGCAAACAACGTAATTTAATTATTTATAATATGTGCAATATATGTACTTATTGTCATTAGTTGATATCATTCATTATATGAATATATTCTTTATAGAATTTTTTGTTAATTGTTTTACTGATTAAAACTAACTAGCCGCATGCTTTTCTCGACTATGTATCGTTTATGGAAAGCAATTTACATGGCTAATATCCCAAGGAATACTTGCAAAATAGCGGTTCTGCACTTAGTTAGCTCGGTCCAATGCTTTATTTGCTATTTTCTCTCCATCGTCGCTGATGCAAAGTTAAGTACGCGTTTAATAAATAATTGCACAAATAATATAAATACAGCGATAATTTGATCGTTAAAGATAGATTAAGACGTATATAGTATATTTGCGAGAAAGTTAAGAGATTGCTTTTATAATATTACCCATTTAAAAATCCAATATCTATTCAAGAATCATGAACTTGACAAACAAATGTTCGGTTATTTTTTATACAAATAACACTTATTTAAAAATTTAAATTTAAAATTATTTTATATATTTTGCTTAATAAATTGTGTGTCGTGTGTACATATAAAATATCTGTTTTTTTCTGTTTTTTTTTTTTTTTTTTTTTTTGCTAAAGCCTGCAGAAATGATGAAAGATAAAAGTTAAATATTACCTCTATACAAATAAACTATATCATGTTCATAGAGATAAAATATATTTTTCATAAATTAATGAAAGTTTTATATTGCACTTTTTATCTCTATATGTATCTGCTAAAGACTTTCTTCTATGGTGCTTAATTTTGATTGAACCTCCTGGTTTGATCGATTTTTTTGAACGCCGCGTCATAACTCTTTTAATCAGATTGTCATATAAAATCGTCAAATATATTCTTCATTTACAATAAATTCGGTAATATATATTTTAGCGAATAAATATAATAAAATTTCTTATTCTCGCAGTAAGGATTATGTCTCGATGATTACATGGAGAATTAATGCACCATTCTGCTCTAAATTACCGCGATTTAAATTGTATCCTCGCGGACGTAAAATGCAAGCTCAACCCCGTCCGTTATGCGCGCATGAGAACACTGCCAAGTGGTAAGACCGACAAAAAGCTGCGGCTGTCGCTTTCAGGAAGAAACCGCAATTCGGAATCACGGTTTAAAATATCAGGCTTATGAGGAAAGCTGACGTTGTGCGGTAACGAGATTCTGAAAATTTCTTGGGAACTTACGAGGTATTTTCAATATAATAAGAATTTGCATTTTTTGCAATTTGTGTATCGATACATGAAAAATCGATATTTTTAAACTGTCAGTTCAATTCGAGCCGTTGTACAGGATCGAAGAACAGAGCATTGAAGACAGATAAACCAAGCGCGTAAGAAGCGAGATATTGAGACATGTACAAAAATGATCGAAACGAAGTAAAAGAAACGAAATCTATCGTCGCATTTTTACGGATTTGTCGATTAGAATATTCATAACGAACAATAAGCGAGCAAGTCGGAATATTCGAAGATATTTTATATTATTCTCTCTACAGATTTAAATAATCGATGAGACCAATAAGCGGATTTATTCAAGATAAATACTGAAATCGTATCTTTTATATATACATAAATATCGAATAAATTTTATCCGTGCCGTCTAATTATCACTATTTTTTGCAGCTATTTTGATAAGCAATATCAAAGTAATGAGAAAAGAGGGGGGAAGCACAAATATACTTTAATTTACTTATACTTTAATTACGTTCAGCGAAGTTACGACGCACAGCTGACTATCTCCAGCCCCTCTGGCAATTTCGTATGCTCTTTGTTAAACCTTTTTTTTTTTTTTTGTAAAATTACGAGTTAATTAAGTTGGATATCTCGTTGTTATACACAATGTATACCACCAGTTTAATTGGCTTCCGTTTATGAAGTAAATAGGATTTTATGAAATGTTGGCTTACTTATATCCCTACATCATTTTGATTCGAATTTCTTTCCTCTTCCCTTCTGTGGAGGAATAAATTTGTGTATGAGAGACTTTAAAAATATACATAATCCTAGAATAATAAAATGTATTGCGCTTTTGCGAGAAGAAAGGCTTTTATTCTGGCAAGTTACGTTACGCATGATGATTAATGTGAGGAATGCGTGACAAGAGCAAAAAAATTTTGCAGCTATTTAATACTTTTCTCTCTTTCTTCGTGTATTCGCGGTTTTTTGTTTCGGTACAGAGAGATACGTTGCGTTCTCGCGAACATTGGAATGGTGACTCTATAAAACTGAAACTTTTCCAAAGAGAGTTATGTTACATTTTTTCTCTGTAATATTACAATACAGTTATTTCAACTCTGCGGAGAGATTTTTAATTTTCCTCTTCTTTTTTTACAGAAATAACTCCATTTTTTTTCGCCCGAAATGAAGACACGTGCGCCATTAAGTTGTAGAAACCGACGACGTGAAAAATTGTAATGAAGTATAAAATCAGCAAAACGTGGCCGAACGCACTGCGTGCAAAATTTCACGGCACGTGAAATAGTTGCGTCGACATTCCTCGTTTGCGCGAGAATTGCAAAAATGGAAGTGGAGTCTTCTTTCACACATATATGCGACAATTGTACATACTCCGCGTGCAATTTTCGTAACGTTTTATTGGGATGAGCGCGCACACACACACACACACACACACATCGTCGTTGCAACATTCACCCGCGTCTCGTGACGTAAGATAGAAATATTTCACGAAATGGAACTTGAAGCCTTGAGACGATATGCGGACTCATCGCACCGCTTCTCTTTTCGCGAAACACACCTTAACGTGCACCATCAGCCTCGACTTTCCCACGGGCAGACGTATTCTTCATGGGATTTAGCGGCGAACCGTAAATTCGTTTGTTCAACCCCCTTAAACGCCCCTAGTCACCGGCAATATTTCATCGGCGAGGTCCTCTTCCCTTTTCGCGAGACGGATCCGCGGATCAACGAACGCTCCGCAAGAAAGCGATTCGCGTATATACGTTTCTCTTCGTTCGCGACTATTTTGCATCCTCGAATAATTACTTATTCAACGTACGGTTCGTCTATTCTTACATCATGTATCTTTGGTGCACTTTAAAATAACACACGATCTAAAAAAAAACAGCTCGAGATATTGGAGCGTCCACGAAACAAAGCAATTAATCATGCTTTAGAAAGTATTAATCAATCAAGACAGTAATTAGCCAAATGACTCAAGCACCAATTTACCATCTTATAATTCAGGAAAGAGAGAAAAATAATATTTTATATCAATTTTTCCGACGTCGGGGTATTTTTAGTTGCGCCAGTTTCATTCTGGGAAGTGCGATATTTCTTGGATCTGACAGCTGACGACCTAACTCATAAATCGGTATAAGATTGTTATAAAATAACTTCTAGGGAGAGAAGTTTCCTAATCTCCTCTGTCTGCTTTAACTCTGAACTACTATGCGGTCAGTTTGGCGTCAGCGAAGATATTTTATAAGAGATCGGAGGGAAAGAACTCGCAGGGGCGCGCGTTTCTATCTTATTGTTTCTTTAATGTCTTTTTAATCTTGTATAGTAACTTTTTTTCAATATAACGGAAAATAATAAAAAATAGTTAATTTTTTAAAATTATGTCAACATATATTCATTTATTTATTTATTTAGAATTAGGTGAGTCATATAATAATAGCTAATTAATACACAAATTGAACTAAAGTAACTAAGAATTAATATTTACTCTTCTCTTCTATTTTTTACTTTTCATTATTTTTACTTTCTATATTCGCGTATTTCTTAGTAAACTTTGCGTTAAGAGCATTGTCTATACATTTTTAATTATATGTATGTATTTTGTTATTGTATATATGTTATTGTCCGTTTCATTTGGGATGGAAACGTAATTTGTCCGGCTTCAAAGGATAGAAAACAACGTTACCACGTACAACACTCGAGTACAATATTATCTTACGAACGGATGCACTTAGCAACTTCCAGTATACCATACTTCGCGGATAATAAATCCAGTTACTTCCGGCTTTTTATTTGCGTCAATATAAACCAAGTTACAGCATTGGATAGGAAATGAGGACCGAAAGAAGCTAGAAAAGAAGACCGGCGTTGATTACTTATCGATTGTTTGCGCGAGAGCCATTGCGATTCGTTCAATTTAAAATCGCGGTTTCTCGCTCGATGTTTTCGTAGATGGAACGTAATTTTCTCGCTTGTCTGGTCCGAGATTTCTTTTCTTCGATGCAGTACGGTTAGATAAAATCAGATTAGCTCCAAGTGTGTCTTATTCCATTAGCATTCTATTAGAAAAAAAAAAATAATGTTCGACTATTTTTATTTTGCGTTTAATGACAAAGTTATTTGTTAAAGTTAATCAATTTTTTTATGTAAAACAGAAAACAGAAAATTGCAATTTTTTTTACAGAAATAAAAATTACGTGAAGGAAAAGGACGACAATTCTAATACTCTAGCAATTAGCTCTCAATTATTTTGTTTTGCGAATATAGAGCTTCGAATTACGAGATATAATTACCGTTTTCGGAGTTTCCGCGGATTTGATATTGGATTAAACAGACGTAGCAAATTGACCGCTCACGTACTCAGCAATTATTACTAGCTGGAATTACAGCGCAGAATGTAGAGCGATAATAACATCGTTGCAGAGATTTTCATTAAATGTGCTTTATGTGTCATCTTTGTTCGTAACATTTTAATATTTAAAAATGTCTATACTTTTAATTACCCCTATAGTTTACTTTGTAGTTAAATGTAGAACATTTTGTTTGATTTCAAAAATTTAATTTATGCAGTCGATTAATTTTTCAATTGTTCATACTTTGGAAATAAAATAATTCAAAATTTTCCGAATAACTCGATAGGAAAAAATTAATATAATTTATATTTATATCTTTTAATTCAATTAAAAACTAATTATTTCGTATCAAAATTGTGCGATTTTTAATTATTTCCAAATTATAAGCAATTGATAGTTTATACACATGAAGAGAGAGAGAGAGAAAATTAATAATATATTATTTATATATTATTAAAGAAGATAAGAGCAAAATCAAATATACATATTTTGTATGCGAAAATGATCATGTTTGTTTAGTGAAAAGACAAAGAAATTATATTTCATTATCGATTCTCATTTTCCTAACGTACCACGAGAATTCGGAAGTGCGATGCAATATCGGGACGGGGAAGCTTGCGTACGATCGAAATCTGAAACCATCTGAAACACTTCGAAACAGTCCTTCAATGGTGGAAGTTCGTTCGGACCACCGTGCCGTAAGTTCGTCGACGAGTTTCTCGAACTCGAATCGTTAAACATCGATTAAACGGACGAACGGGTACTCCCGGTACGTGGAGTGTAGCACAGATTGTACTTACGGCGGTGAACAAGTTACAAGTCTCGTTACAAGCGGACTCAGAAGTTGCTACGGCTAAAGCGGGCTTTGATGATGATTAAGTCGCGTTAGCGCAGAATCACGACGCGACCTTTGATTTCCATCTTAGATCTGCATCGAGTGTGACAGCTGATGTTAACATGTACTATAATGCGGTGCTCGCACATTTATGTCACACGATAATTCTGTGCATATCGGGAACATCGTGGAAAAGTCGTTAACGCGACATTTTTTTTCTACAATCGATAAACTAACAGAATGTACGGTGAGATTTTTTCGAAACTTTAGATTCATTGATAAGTGAAACGTGATGTCGAGCATTTTTCGTAATATTCGACGGCACAAAATAGCGAACTTTCAATCAGCATTTTACGTGAGAAACTATTATTGAAGTAATATCACTTTTTTGTCAATAACGCAACCATTGCAAATTTTGTTAAACCTCAATTTTAAGGAAAATGAATATTTGAAATAACTTGCGAACGTACACGTGTAAAAATTGGCACGTGTGATATTAGCAATTTAATAATATTTTCTATTTTTCTAATAAATAATCTCGCTTATTTATTTCAAAAAATTAAATTCGACAACAATTATAAATAATTGTGTGTAAGCAATTCGATTATAGGATGTATAGTCGTACGAATTTTGTCTAAAAATTTATCTTCTTTGACCACGACCAAAATCTGCACGTGAACGTAAGTGATTTATAATCGAACGCGATTCTAAGCCGTCAGATTTATTTTTCGACATCTTATGGTGACTCGTAAAATTCTACAGATCTCCGCGTCCGTTGCTTGATAGAGACGTCGCGAATAGAAATGTCAGAATTTTGGCGATCTCCGGTGTATATAAAGTGTACGAATAAAAACGCTTCCGTCGGGGCCATATTTCACAAATACTACTTACAGGCGTACACCCATCGTTCTTCCTGTAGACGCCTCTCTCGGTCCCGATGCTTGCTCTACGGAAATTATATGCGGGATTCGAGCCAGAGCTGCTACGTGCGGTCTGCAAGATCGAAGATCTCTAGGATTCGAACTGCCGAACGTTAAGCGTCGAATTAATGCCAGATGTCGCGTACATTGAACCCTTCGCGAGGAGTCGCGTGATTAATATCCGACGAGTTCAAATCGTCGGAAACGGTTCTGATAAATTATCGGTTAATTGGGATAATTTAGATGAAAGAGTATTTGGAATAGAAAGGCGGTCTAAATTATTTATACCTGTACATTCATGATTTTGCGTTTGAAAATGAAAAAGAAACAAAATTAAAATGCAATGCGCTAATTTCGTAAATGTATGTAAATCTATAGGCATACATGTTTCTTATTTCACAATGTTATAGTTATCTAAAATTTTATCGGTGACGCGCTTTTACATTTGTCTTTGTGTTATAAATTTTTATGCCACGTTTGAATTTATAAGCATTTTATTGCTATTTAATAAAAAAAAATTTATCTATTAACAGGTTGCAATCGGAATGAAAATTATAGCGTTGACAGCTTAATATAGAAAATATCGAAGACTTTTTACATCTTTATATAGTCGAAGACATATTCTATAAAAATATATGCACGAAAATTCATTATTCTTGACGTATAAAATGTTTATTCGAAAATTCTCGATTTATAAATTGAAAACATTTTCTTGTTCGTTTTTCAACATTATTAGCAAATTATATGCATAATAATGTGGTAGATGTATTCATCAGATAGTCATAATGAATATTTCAACAAGCGGATATTAAGCGCATTTGTACGAATCAGGTAGAAAATCATGCGTTAATTAATAATCACGTACAAATTTACATAAAACACTCATTTGGCTGAAATAAATGCTTGTTAAAATACACCGCGTTGCATAATTTATTGCCTGCGAGAGAGCTCCGAAGATATATCTGACGTAATGAAATTTTTTTTTAATACGTATAATAGTAATGAAATATTTTTCATCTTTATTAATTCATGAATTGATGAGTTATTTGTGAGTGTACGTTTTACATTTTTTCGTAAAAAAGAGAGACGTTGAAATTTCAGTCGGCACTAGTATGTCAAGTACGAAGAATCATAATACCGTCATGTCGGGATATGACTTTCATTTCGAGTGTTTGCACTTCTGAAGCATCGTTCAGCGGAGAGTTCAGCGGGAGTTGGAGAAATACGTTGTATTAACTACGCGGTAACGAAAATTGGGCCAACTAAACCGACTTGGTCCTATATATGTTGAAGAGTCGCGCGCGAGGAATTCAAGCATGCGTCTCGTGCATAGTAGCACAAAGTTAGCCTAATAGGTGAAATATATTTGAGCGCACTATACTGTGAGTGGTGGGTGCACAGATATAGAAGGTTTCCACAGGAAGATGTCGCGAGCAAACACACGAGATAGAACCGCGCGTCAAATATTGCGGTAATAAAATTACCGACACACCGTATGTGCTGCGAGCACGAAATACAATTGCGAACTGTTTATATTTTTCCGCTTATTTTTCGCAATCAAATTTATTTCCTATTGTGCGATTTTTTATTATCATTTTTTTCTTTTCTTTTCGATGTAACGAGTTTTACTGCATATCGCGTTTTATCGATCGTATTCATTTGTATCTGGTGTAAACTTTCTGTCCCCCGAGTACGATTCACTTCCACCTTACGATATCTTCCCGTCTGACACTTTGCTCCTATTTTATCATCGCTCGTTTATTTACCGAGTAATTTTACGTACACAAAGAGAAAGAGTGTTCCCTTAGGTATATTTCATATATATATATAATATATATATATATAGGGGTGTACATATATATATATATATATATATATGTACACCCCTATCTCGAGTTTCTTTATGACAAAACGCCGCTCTTTTTCAAAGGCAA
This sequence comes from Nylanderia fulva, assembly GCF_048542155.1. NCBI lineage: Eukaryota > Metazoa > Arthropoda > Insecta > Hymenoptera > Formicidae > Nylanderia > Nylanderia fulva. The sequence continues at coordinate 1,049 of NW_028190824.1, read as the reverse complement.
TCTGTGAAAGGTTCATTGCTGCGGACCATTTTTCCGCAGTCAGCGACCACCCTAATTCAGACCGCTGTCAATAAAACCGGTAGTTTCACAGAACATAGTGAAGTTATGCGGCGATTTGAACGATAAATGATCCGAGATATTAAATGATCCGCGAAGATTTTTGGGGTCAGAATTTTCGGATCGTAAATAGCAATCGCGTTTTTTTTTACGAAATTTTGATATTAAACTGTAACAGAATTTGCTAAATATAAACAATATTTATAAGAACGGAGGAGAATAAAATAATAACGGAAAAAAAAAATATAATCGATTTATTAGCTAGATTACATATTTATTTTTAAAAAAATTAAATAAAAAAGGGACTCATTTTTAAAAGGGGGAAGTTAAATAATTATAATTGCGGGGAATTTTTCCCCCAATCAATGTATCCCCTCTTTTCTAGAGAATACGATACTTTTTCTTTATCCCAAAAAATAAAATAAAACCATAATAACAATGTGTAATAATAGTGGTCAAAAGTATTCAGAGAAAAATTTTTTAAAATCTAGGACAAGGGGTTTCACCAAAACCCTTAATTTTTCATTCCTTTCTTCCAAAATTTTCTCTCGCTCTATTTTTTTTTTAAAAATTTTTTTTTCCGTGTTTTAAAAGATCTGTGATTTGACACGCTCCAAAATCTGTTTATTCCCCCGAAATGCATCTCTGTTTTTTTTTTTTTTAATTTTTCCCGTGGCGTGTTTAAAAAAAACGTAGCAACGAATATTTTGTTTTTCGCTTTTTAAAGCGATGTTGTTAAACCCATGGGAGGGCAGGGGGTTTTGAAAACAACACGTTTTATTTATGTTCACTCTGAATGGTTTAAATTTTTTCCCAAATTTTTTCGTGCTTTTCAAAATAAATGCGGATGTCTTTTTTAATAAAAAAAATAATTTTTTTTATTTTAAAAACAAATTCTCTTTTTTTTTACAATATTTGGGTGGGGAAATTTGAGTGGGGAGAAACCGCCAAAAATGGAAGAAAAATGAAGGGAAAAAAAAAAGAGAAAGAGC
>NW_028190823.1:15872-51230 GCF_048542155.1 Nylanderia fulva | reverse complement strand
GGGCCCTTCTTAGAATTTAATTATATTTCTTAGAAATATACAGATAACGTATGGGGGAAGAAACGCAACCCCCTTGATTGTCGGCGTATGCCAAGCGGTGACCCTTCTAAAAATTTGATTATCTTAGATTTTCAGAGAACTGATTGTCGGCGCATGCCAAGCGGTGGCTCTTCTTAAAATTTGATTATATTTCTTAGAAATATACAGATAACGTATGAGGAGAAGAAACGCAACCCCCCCCCTTCCCCTGATTGTCGGCAGCCCTTTGTAATAGATATTGATGGAATGTTTATCTTTTGTTTATAAACATAAACGTATGAGGAGAAGAAACGCAACCCCCCCCCCTGATTGTCGGCAGCCCTTTGTAATAGATATTGATGGAATGTTTATCTTTTGTTTATAAACATAAACGTATGAGGAGAAGAAACGCAACCCCCCCCCCCCCTGATTGTCGGCAACCCTTTGTAATAGATATTGTTTATCTTTTGTTTATAAACATAGATAAGCTTATCTGCTGATAAGACCCCCCGCCCGCGTGACGTCATACCCCCTCGCCCCCAAAAACCCCCCCGCCCCGCACCCCCCTCATTGCCCCTGAGTTAGAACCCCCCTAGTATAACTACTGAAAGTCGACACTTGTGTTAATTCCTAAAGGTCCTATTGATACGATGGAGGGCATCAGGGCTCGTCCAATTTGTCTGCTAGATGAAATCAGCAAATCATTGGAAAGAGTAATAGCAGATAGGATAAATAAATGGTTAATGGAGAATGTTGAATCGTCGCTTTCGGATAATTAATTCGGTTTCAGGAGATGGCGTTCAACAGTCGATGCTCTTAGACGTTTGAAGGAATACACTGAGCATTCAATCAAGGGTAAAGGATACTCGATAGCGGTGGGACTGGACATTGCGAATGCTTTCAACTCCATTCCATGGTCGGTCATTCTGGAGGCTATGAGAGAGAAGGGTATCCCCCAATACCTATGTAGGATGGTATCTAGTTACCTTTCTTGTAGATCCATTTTGTATAAGGATGTAAATGGTGCACAGTTGAGTAGATCGGTCAGGGCGGGTGTTCCGCAGGGGTCGGTTTTAGGACCACTCTTGTGGAACATAGCTTTTGATTCTGTGCTCCAACTTAGATGTGAAGATGGATGCAATGTAATCTGCTATGCTGACGACACTTTGGTGGTAGCCTCTTCTAATAGGTTATTTGGTGCTATTGTTAGAGCAAATATGCAGGTTGCGCGTGTTTATCAGCATATTAAGAAGCTAGGTTTAAAGGTAGCTGAAGAAAAGACTGAAGCTATGTTGTTTTATAAAAAGAAACCAAATGTTATGCCTTTGGTGAGAGTTGGAGGTTCGGACATCCAAATTAGAAGCTCCATGAAGTATCTTGGTGTCATGTTAGATAGTAGGTGGAAGTTTGATGCTCATCGAGATTACTTGGAGAAAAAACTTGGGAAAGTTGGTAGAGCCCTAAATAGGTTAATGCCTAATTTGAGAGGTCCTAGAGAGAGGAAAAGGAAATTGTACGCGAATATCATGACATCAGTAATGATGTATGCTGCTCCTATTTGGAATGGACCGTTGGCCCAGTCTTCAAAAACAATGAGTCTAATCAGTAGATTACAGAAAGCTACTGCAATAAGAGTTATATCAGGTTATCGTACGATCTCTTTTGATGCTGCTACTCTTTTGGCCCGTATGGCCCCGTGGTCTTTGGAGGCTGCACTAAGAGAAAAAATTTATGAACGAATGAAAATCCTTAAACAAAACAACGAATACACGAAGGATGCAATTGCAGATGTTCGAAGAGAAGAAAGAATACTTCTTATAAGACAATGGGATGTTTTCTTAAACAGACCTGGTGTTTGGGGTCATAGAACTGTAGAAGCAATTAAACCCTTACTGGGAAGATGGTTGGATAGACGACATGGCGGTTTAATGTATTATACTACGCAGATGTTTACTGGTCATGGAAGTTTCGGGCATTTTCTTTGGAGAATGGGTAGAAGAACATCGGCGAAATGTTTTCATTGTGAATGTGAAGATGACACGTTGGAACATACTCTGGTTGAATGTTCTGCTTGGAATGTAATTAGGAATAAATTAGTAGACGAATTAGGCTTGAATCATTCAATATTGTCGTTGCCAATGATAGTTGAAAAGATATTAGAAGATAGGCATAAGTGGAATGTTTTCCAGGAGTTTTCTGTTTCGTTATTACGAATGAAGGAGGAAGAGGAAAGGAGGAGGGCTTATTTAAGTCCAAATCCATCACCTTAATCTTCCTTTATTCCTATTCCATCTAGTAATTAATTATTAATTATCCATTATTATCCATTATCCATTATCCATTATCCATTATTCATTATCCATTATCCTTCATATTTCATATCAATAACCCATTTATTCATTTACTCATTTATTCAGTTATCATTCATTCATTCACTCATTCATCATTCATTTATCACCCTTTCACCCATTCATTCATTCATTCATTCACTCATTCATTCATTCACTCATTCATTTATTCACTCATATTTCACTATTCCATTCATACATTCATCATTCACTCACTCATATTACATCACATACATATCCATTTTATCCATTTTATCAATTTATCATCTTTTATCACATTACATTACATTACATTACATTAAGTTCATTTCATTCATTCGTTCATTCATTATTGTTATCCTTACCTGGAGTGATAACCCTTCATGCTCTGAGCTGGGGGCGTAAATGGGGATTTACGCATACCATTGCACGCTTGGAATATGGAGGGTGGAGCGCTATGGGTTGCACAGTGGCACCATAGTGTTCTCCTATTAATTGATGTGTTAACCTGGCTATTTCCGGGAATAAAGTAGAATTTTGATTGTTATTGGTGCACATAAAGTGCAGACGTAAGGCGGCTCCCTGGAAGTAATGCGTAAGCAGTTCCCAGGAAGCCGCTGCTAATGCGGTAGGTTGCCACCGTCAGGTTTAGTGGGTCGGGTCAGGACCTTCTGTCCTGACCCATCCCCACATAACAAAACCTCTCCCCCGAGGTGGCGTATGTGTTGAGCACATTCCTGACTTAAAAAAAAAAAAAAAAAAAAAAAAAAAAAAAAAGTTTCCCTCAGGGGCACTACAGTCCCTCAGGGGCACTACAGACTCATCCCTGTAGTGTACGGGTGTCGCAATCCCGAGGTACCCGAGCTGGAGTGCGTGCGAAGGATGAATGAGGTGCGATGGGCGTGCAGGCCCTAAAAAGGACTTGTCCACTGCACTAGGTGAAGGAAAACACTGACATAACACCCGGGGGGGAGGCCCCGTTAGCCAGGCAAGGCAATCTCCTAAGGGGAAGGAAAACCCCTGACAGAAAAAACCAATCTTTCTTGTTTCATGGGATGACGTCCAAGAAAGGAGCAGACTTCCTGGGGTCGGTAACCAGGAACCGGCGTGGGGGGGGGTGTAGGCCTGGCTCCCTCCTCGTCGTCATCATACGACGGGTCATCCTTGGATTTGCCGGCTGGGTTCAAGGATTTATTTGCTACAATGCCGAGAAGTGTAATCGACGAGGTCGAACTAGAGTTTATTGACCTAGTGACCTATTGGGAGGAACGCGATATAAGTGTCGATCCGAAGGAACTTGCGTTGTGTTTTCGCCGAGTCCTTCGGGACGAAGAAGTGTGTGTTTTTCGCCCTCTTGGCATGCATCGCAGATTGGCGATGCATGTCAGAGAGTTTTTGAACAGGTGTTCCCGCGGCCAGACCCGGTATTGTGTGTCCCACGTGTGTGTGAACGCTACGGACCTGATAGACGCTAAATGTGCATCAGGGTCTTTGGTGGGTACACCAGTGGGTTCAGGTAGTGACTGCTCACAGTATCTTCGGTCACCGGAGATAGTGCGCGGAGCCAGTGGAGACGAGGACCAGCAGGCTGGACCCTCTGTCCTCTCCATCTCGTCTCCTTCTTCAGCTGAGGACGTGATGGACGTGGAGTGGCAGCCCTCAGACAGGAGACTACTGACCGGACGAAAGCAGTACTCCAGGAGGGCAGAACCAGGTACGTCCAAAGCGAAAAAAGAAACGCGGGGTCGCCCTAAAAAGACCGGTGACTATGCTGGTTTGGCTGAGGCCAAGGAGCGCCTCAATCGTGCCGTCGAGCGTGAGCTGCAGCTTGCAGATATTTGTAGGCTCTTGGACCCTGATCTGGGACCCGAGTTGTCCGCGGTTGGCGTGGAGAATATCCCGTCTGACGCGGCCTTTCAGGCCAGCTTGCGCAAGGTTACCAACCGGGAACTTGAGAGGTTGGCGGAGCTTTCTGCTTCCCAAGTTGAGAAGGCGTCTGAGGTTACCGGTCTCGACTCGATCGTGGCTAGGGACCTTCGGATTTCTTCAGTGAGACTGGGAAGCATATTTCAAGAAATGAAGGGACGAATTGTCGTTGAGTCGGACACCCAGATTGAAGCTCTCCGGAGCGAAAATCTGGGGCTTAGAGAAAGGATTTCGGCTCTTGAGCGAGAGCGTGACAGGGTTGCTGGCGAGATGGCTTCCGTCCGTGCGGTCATGCCACAATTGGAGGAGGCGGCCTTCTACAAGATTTTGGAGAAGGCCCCTAAGAAGAGGCAACGCGTGGAATCCTCCCCGGAATCCACAAGGGTTGAAGTGGAACGTGAGGAGGTGCTGCCGGGACCGCACCTTCTTACGGTTGCGGACCTTTCGGCTATCCTCGACAGGAGGCTTGCCGACATGAGGGCCGACGTTGCATCGGCGGTGTTGGCCGGTTTGCGGCCCTTGCTTGCGGGGCGGTCTGGGTTCTCTCCAACTGGAGGGGTTCCCATGAGTGCGCCCTTAGCGAGCGTAGGTGGTGGAACTCGTGTTCCGGGGTCTGGTCCCGTGGCTGGGGGCTCCGCCGCTTCCGCATCTGCGGAGGTTTTGGCGGAAGTCCCCGGTCCCGGGTCCTCCAAAAGGGGTGGGAGGCGACGTCGTAGGCGTGGGCCTAGACGAGCCTCCTCAAAAGATGGAGCTGCTCCCGTGGACAACTCAGCCCAGGAAGAAAAGCGGACTCGTCGTCCCGCCAGGCTCCCCTCTAAGTCGGTGGTCTCATTGACAGTTGAGGGGGAGGGGCGGGAGGCGACGTACGCATCGGTCCTATCGAGGGCCATGAAGGAGGTGGACCTGCCCAGCCTAGGGATTTCCGGCACCCGTTTACGTCGGGGCGTTACGGGCAGCATACTGGTGTCCATTCCTGGAAGGGACTCCGGTAGTAAGGCGGAGGCTTTGTTGGGCGAGCTTGGCAGACTGTTCCCGCCCGACAGTGGTGTGAAGGTAGGCCGCCCCACTCGCATGGAGGAGGTACGAGTTCGGGGAATTCTGGCCTACATGCGAAGGGATGAAGTTTTGACCTCTGTGGCGGCGTCAGGTAAGTGTGGCGTCGCTGATTTGAAAGCTGGGGAGATTCGTATATCTCCAAAATCCAAAGTTGGATCTCTTTGGATCCGTTGTCCTGCCGCGGCTGCACGCAGGCTCGGAGTGTTGGGTAGCATTGATATGCAGTGGACGAAGCTGACGGTTATTCCGTTGGCTCGTCGGCCCATACAGTGCTACAGGTGCCATGCTTTTGGACACTCGTCCAATAGGTGTGGCTCCGAGGTTGTGCGCAGCAATTGCTGCTTTAGGTGTGGAAGAGAGGGACATCAGGCGGCTAAATGTGAGGCGCCACCCCGCTGTGTGCCCTGCAGCATCAGCGGGAAGCCGGCGAGTCATCGCGCAGGTTCAAGCGCATGTGCGAAGAAATGTGTGCCTCCTCGCAGATTGGTTGGTGGCAGGGAGTCTGTTCCCTCTGGGCGCAGGCAGACTCCAGGGCGCCCTGACGGGGGAACTGAGTTGAGGGTCCCCAGTCCAGTGGCGGGTCCGTCGGGGATTTCGGGGGGGCGGCGGAGCGTGTCGAGGGGTGCGTCTGTTGCGTCCTTCTGTGCCCCGACGGAGTTAATGTCGGATTAATATGTTGTCTAATGTTGTTATGAGGGCTGCGGCCTTACTGCTCCCCAATAAAATGGGGACCTTTGGCCCGGTTACGCCCTCTGTCCTTAGTCTGTTTTATGTTTAGTAGGTAGCGGTGGGTTGCGGGGGGTTCCGGGGAGGTTGCCGAGAGGCGCCTCCGTGGTCTCCTCGCTCCCGCCAAGTAAATGTCTGTGTTGTGTGTTGTGTATTCGTATACATGTGAGGTGGACGTCCGTCTGTCCACCCCCCCCTTTATTCGTCGTCGGCCATAGTGCCTTTACTGTGGATGGCCTTTGGCCTCAATGTGGGCTCTTTAGGAGCTGGGCCTGTGGCCCCTAGTTGGTTTTCAATGTGGTTGTGTATATGTACACGTCGAATTTGTGATGTCCTGTGACGTCAATTCACGTTGGGTGGATGACTGCGGTTATCTCGCCACCCTGGTTGGCAGGAAGAGGAGTGGGGGCTCCAATTCCATTGCACGTCGACCACGGGATGGTCGGGAGTTGGCTGATAGCCCGGCTCACTCCTCTTTACCCTCTCGGGGTGAGGGCATTGGACGGGTCAACTCTTCCAGTTGCCCGGGGATGTGTCCTTAACAGGACCAGGTCATGGGTGTCCACCGTGAAGTTATGCGTTTGCGGTTCCGCGGTGGACAATACCCGTCAAAGACCAGGGGCTATAGTCAGGTCAGGTCAGGTCAGGTCAGGTTAGGTTGGTGTTCGTTGTGTACCACTGTGGTAAGAGGATCGGCTCTCTATAGTGTCTTGACATATATGTCTTATATACTGTCTAAAAATTAATTGTGAATAATAAATATTATCTGAGGATAAAGTTTATAAGATAATGTTTGCTGGCAAGTGAGGGTTTTACTGTAAAAGATCTACTTTGTTAATAATAAGTGATTAAATGTGGTCCTTATGACAACGTAACCTTCTAACAGTTTTTGATTACAATAATAAAAGTGCTTTAAATGTTTTAAAACATAGCTGAAATGTTGCTGGATTAAAGCTTATATTGTTATATTGCTCTCAACAAGTTTTGAACAGTGAGTGTGATTTCATATTAATAATATAAGTGTTTAAAGTTATTACATAGTGCTGTCTCTCTCTAACCAATGAAGGAGACTAAAACGTTGAGATATACGATAAATACATTTTTATGAAATATTTAAGTATTTTTATAGTGAATAATATATTACTTAAAAGATAATATGGGATTGGAAAATATTCCAAGACCTCTAATTATATTATTAATTAGACTTTAAAGTTTTGTCATAGTGCTATCCTTGTTGCTCTTATGGCATAAATTTGACGCTATTTTTCTCATTATTCAGATTTTTCCTAGGGCTGTGCGCAGTTTCAGTTCTTTATTAACATTTTTATAAGTGATCTAAGTGGAAATTTATTAGTTTCACTAAATGATTAGTTTATAACAAGGATTATTAAATTAGGAGTGTCGTCTGCTTAAAATGCGCTCGCGTGCTCAATAATGGGTTGGCATTATTGAGTGATGTCTTGCTGATACCTTGGTGGCGTTCTCTTATTGGCCGCAATATTTCTGGCGCGGAAATATGAAATCGTTAAAAATTATACTTCAATTTAGTCACTTTTTGGATTATAAATAGGGCTGTGCGCAGTTTCAGTCTTACTAGAATGACTTTCTTAAGATACATATGTGTGATTTAGACAAGTTTATGTACGATTAGCTTGCTAAATAGATTTCAAGAAAAGGAGTGTGTCGTCTGCTAAAAGTGCGCTCGCGTGCTCAGTTGTGGGTTGGCATTACTTACTACTGCCTCGCTGGCATTTTGATGGCGTTTTCTTATTGGCTGCAATCTTCTCAGCGCGGAATTTTGATTTAGCAATAGATGACATGAGACAATAACTACCAGATGGAGAAATTTGGGTGATGTAATATAATATAATGATAGTGATGTTATTAGTGTTATCAAATTAACAATTTAATTGCTCATTATTTTGGAAGAATATTGAAGAGTTATTGGTACTTGACTGTTCTGTCTTCTGTAATTGTTACTGGAAAGTTCATTTAACATCTATAGTAAATAATAATAATAAGACTTATATACTCCTAAATTAATTATTAATAGCTAAATAGGACTATAAGTTTCTTAATCAAATAATAAATATATAGAGAATTATTCTTATTCTCATATATAATACAACTTACTGACTGTGGTCATAAGACCAATTACAATTGGATAATTAATATATTCATATTATATAATATGTGATTATGAAGAAATACTGACTATATTTTTGTGTATAATTATGCAATTTAACTGAAGTATTATTATAATTATAATTATAATTATAATGTAATCACAGTGGACATTTAGTATTTGAAGTGTATGCATATGTATATATGTACTCGGTATCATTATATGAGTGCGTGTATAATATAGATTCAAGATTAATATGGAATTAATATTAATTTGTCTTAAATAACTCAGTTATAATAACTTTAGGCATTATCTTTTAACGTTTGTTAATTGATTTATATTGGTCTATAGTTTATTTGGTTTGGAACATGAGACATTGGTAATACACTGTTTCAGTGACATTTTTCATTGTAAGCTATTTAAGGTTATTCGGCTGTATAACGGGTATAATAAGGTGTCTTATTTGAATACTACTTGACTTACATAAAATATATAAGACTTGATAAATTTTAATGTCAATGATATAAATATATATGTATACATTATTATTAACATTGTGAATAATGTATAAGTGGTTTGCAATTGACAATTAGGTGATTTATTATTTAATCTGTATTAATTAAACACCTGATATATGATTGGGAGCGGCTTGACAGCTGAAACTATGTCTCTCGTGTCGCGGTCACTGCAGTTGAGCCACACGTAAAAGTTCACCCTAGGGAAACTCTCTAGTTTGGTGTTCTTCTTCAAGTGAGAAATATATACAGTTTATTGTATAATTGTGAATTAATTAAGTGATTAAGTGCTCTGGAATTGTAATGAGCGTTGTATCAGATTCATTACTATGTAATGGTGCTCTGATTATTGAAGAAACTACGTGATAATTGGAAATATTTGGTCAGGCAATGAGGATGCATAGTACTTACTTGACACACATTGGATATTAATTAATTAAAACTGATTAAAGGTATTTGGATGTACTTTAATTATCATCTGGGAAGATAATACATAAATTAGATTATATAATCTAAATAGGTTATATAGGTTATATAATAAATATTGTTATATATATAACCTATAAGACTTGCTACCTTGCTACCTGTAGCTGTTGTTATTATACACAGTTATTAAATTTTAGTGCAATGGGTCTCTGTGAATGCTCTTAAACATTTTCGTTTACTTATATTTGCAATAATTGTACTAGCTAAATGATATACTATAATTTTGTGCTTCGAGAGGCATTTATGTTGTTTACACTTATGTAATATTAATAATAAATGTCTCTATGTGAATGATTAACTGAAGCGAATGGTTATTCAATTGAACTGATAGTGATAGTTATAAAGTTTTCTTAATTTAATCATACATACATTAAGAAAGGAAGAACTATTAAACAGTGTTATTACAACGCTGATTGTCATTGACTTTATTCAAGAGGATGAATACATGATGTGATCAATTACTGACTTTTATCAATATATTTCAGATTACAAGTGACACAGGATATCACAGATAGATGCATATGCATACATGCATATGATAATAAGAAGAACTCTACGCAACTGGAATTAATGCGTTCTTATTCTTATAACATGGTCATCGTTAAAGGATAAATATAAGGAAGTGCATTAAATTGGCTGCTAAACGATTATGAGTGACACAGGATATTGTAGATAAATGCATACGATAATAATAAGAAGAACTCTATGACTGGGATTGGTGCGTACTTATCCTTGTCATAAAGGATAAATAAGAAAGTGCATCATAACTGGCTGATACGACTGGACTCGATATTTACTTTTGTTGTATTAATGTCATCAAGTGACAAGTATAAGGAAATACATTAAGATTGACTGATTCAATTGATCTGATAGTGACAGTTATTAAAGTTTTTTCTTAATTTAATTATACATACATTAATAAAAGAAATATTAAATCAGTATTATTACAACGTTGAATATTATTGACTTTATTCAGGAGAATGATGCATAATGTGATCATTTACTGACTTTTTATCAATATATTTCAGATTATAAATGACACAGGATCACAGATAAATGCATATGCATAAATGCGTATGATAATAAGAAGATCTCTACACAACTGGGATTAAGGCGTATTTATCCTTGTGCCAAAGGATAAATATAAAGAAGTGCATCAAAATTGGCTGCTAAATGGATAATTTTAAGTGACACAGGATATCACAGATAAATATATATGATAATAAGAAGAACTCTACGACTGCGTACTTATCCTTGTCATTAAGGACAAATAATAAAGTGCGTCAAAACTTTAGTTGTGAATAATAGTATGATGGACTTTAAATACTAGACTGTATTATGAACCGCTGCATCATTATTGTTACTGTTAATAATACTATTGCTTGTTTATTTTGGTGCAATAACATATGATGTGTTTTTCGTCATACATTTATATAAACACAATTGTTTGAACTAATGGATAGTATTAAATGAATTGATAGGGATAATTTTTGAACAATTCTTACTTGTATTAATTAAACAGATATTATAAAAGAGGAAAATTAATTGTAAATGACGCAAACCATCAAATGTGCATAGAATTATTACATATTTAATTCATAAGAGAAATTTATAGATATATTTGAGATCTGATATTTACTTTTGTTGTATTAACGTCATCTGGGACAATTATGAGAAAATTTGCCCAATAATAGCAGCAAAGTTAGACAAAGCAAAATGATAGAAACTATCTATATACAAGTATAAGATAGTGAATAATGTATCATGGTTGTATTGTAGTTGCACAGTATATTGGAGTAGTGATTGTGTGATAATTATATTAAATCACAAACAAGACTGAAATCATTGTAAAATAGGTGTTAGATAACATTTAAGATTCTAATTAATAGATCTTATATGTTATGAAACAATGAATATGGTGTTGACTGATACTTACCTGTCATTGTTTAATAATGGCAATGTGCGGCTGGATGATGCTCTTTGAATGATGGAATAATAACTGACTTAAATCAACGTAGATAAATAGTTATTAAGACTAGAATAAATTAAAATAGATTAAATAATTATAATATTAGTATAACTTGATTCTGGTTAACAGGATAAATGGAATATTGTTTGTGAACCATTACTTACTTTCTATATTCAGTAATTGGAACTGAATTGTTAAAGTTGCGTTACTGCTGACTTACTATTATTACTATATTACTAAATCATAACTAGAACTGAGGTTATTGCGTTGGTTCAACCAAAACTCTATATAATAGACAGAGATGACTGATGCTTATTGTCATCTTTTGTCTCAATGAGAATAGTGTTACTGAGTAAAGATATTCGACTGAAAGAATATTAGCTGACTTAAAAATAAGTTAGATAAATAGAAGATTATAAACAAATGTGTGTATCTTAAAGAAATTGTATTGTGTTATTGATATGGAGGTATATTATTAATACGGACATGTGTACATGTGTGTTTGGAGTTGATTAAGTCAAGCCACCTAAGGCGTATAGGAATCAGTTACATTGTTAATTAATAACTTATAGGGGCATTTCTTTCTTTTTCTTTCTTTATTCACCTTGATTACTTGTAATCAATAATTATTGCTGTTGGCAGTGAGAATTATTATACTAAAACTACATTCAGTAATGAATGAGCGAATATTGGTTTGAGATGCTAGTAGCAGTATAAAGGTGAATAAAATAAAAGGTCATTATATATATATATGAGAAAGCATACAAATAACTAGACAATTGATAATTAAAGAAATAAATGCTAATGTATAATGATATGTGGATATAAATAAGTAACGATAGTAGTATGTATGGAAAACAATTAAGATTTTAGATAAAAGAATAATGAATATTGTTAAAAGATATATGCTGTTGTAAACATATAATATTAACTTTAAACACACATTGTGGATATATATATATATTTCTAAGTTAGTAAACAGATAGGATATAAGTATAACTTTGTTAAATAACTATAAGGCATCTTATGAATTGTTTGATTATGTATAATTGACATCTGTTACTGTTTGACAGTAATATTTGTTCATATTATAAATGAGATTTAAACTGTATCAATGTGGTTATCATTTTGATATGAGTTGAGTGTATACCGATACAAGGATAAATTCAAATCGGGTTGTTTGAGGCTATTTATAAATATATGCTGAATTGAATGCATAATAATTGAAAGGGGAGGAAATTGCTTGGATATAAGCACTGTTATGATATAGTGGCATATTGATATGAGTAATAATATTTGATAGTTTTATGATAAGTATAACTTTAACTTCCTGAATTGAATTAAACAATTGTAGTTGATTTTTGAATTTCGACAACCGTATTGTTTACATATTGAAATAACTAAAGATAGATAGAATTTATGTAAACGTAGTATGTGTATGTAATGCGTTAGGCATTACTGATACTGGAATATATATACACATATATGTTATATTGTCAAAATAAGTCATCTTAATGCGTATAGGATAGGATATAATCGGGATTGTCATTTAATAATTGTAAAACTTATAGCAGTTTTTTGTTGCTCTCGTAGCAATGGATAGTGTTAAATGATATATATGCTGCTGTAAGGATATAATATTAACTTTAAGCACACATTGTGGATATATATATATATGTCTAAGTTAGTAAACAGATAGGATATAAGTATAACTTTGTTAAATAACTATAAGGCATCTTATGAATTGTTTGATCATGTATAATTGACATCTGTTACTGTTTGACAGTGATATTTGATCATATTATTAATGAGATTTAAACTGTATCAATATGATTATCATTTTGATATGAGTTGAGTGTAGATGTATACCGATACAAGGATAAATTCAAATCAGGTTGTCTAAGACTATCTATAAATATATGTTGAATTGATAATTGAAAGGGGAGGAAATTGCTTAGATATAAGCACTGTTATGATATAGTAGCATATTGATATGAGTAATAATATTTGATAGTTTTATGATAAGTATAACTTTAAACTTCCTGAATTGAATTAAACAGTTGTGAGTTGATTTAAATTTGAATTTCGACAACTGTATTGTTTACATATTGAAATAACTAAAGACAGATAGAATTCATGTAAATGTAGTATGTATGTGTAATTCGTTAAGCAGTACTGATACTGGGATATATATACACATATATGTTATATTGCCAAAATAAGTCATCTTAATGCGTATAGGATAGGATATATAATTGGGATTGTCATTTAATAATTGTGAAATTGCTGATTGGTGAAGTTGAAAGTTGTATTGACTTAACTTAACTTAACTTGTACTTCATACATAATCTGTCATAGACATATGGGATATTTTGATTAATAATAATAGTAGAATTGTATTTTCTTAACTGCTACGTAGACAAGTAACAACTTTGAACTTTGAATTTCGAGTATTGATATATAATTGTATTATATATTAATATATAAGCAATTACAAGTTAAGAGATTGGCTGGCTAGTGATTTTGTTGTCTTATGATAATAGGTCGCCGGTTAAACGAATTAATGTGAATTTAATGCAATTGTTGCGGGTAGCACTGTTTCTTTTATGGCTATTGCTTTATAGCAGTTTTAGCGGTGCTTTTGGTAATAATTTAATTAAGACTGTTGTATTCAATTAATATGATATGACGCAAGTAAATAGAATGAATGAATGTAAGTATGGACTGAACGAATGAGTTGAATTAATATACTTAATATATATGATGTGATAAATAAGATCATTTGAAATTAGTTAGAACTCAAATGATATAAATAGATATGATATACAACACATTATATTGTTGAGGGATCGAAGTGGCCAAACAAACAATACTATTTGTATTGTTTATTAAGATATTTTGTTACAGTTATTTTGATTTTTCGAATTACTACTAATAATAGTAATTTTTAGTAAATAATTATATAATACTGCCTTTTTATAAAGGTAGATTTATAAGTTATTTAATTATTCAAATTATTATTCAGATATATTTCTGTTATAAATGTGGAATGGGTGCATATATGTATTGTAATTGTATGTTATACGTTACGTGTTATTTGTTCGGCGTGTGAGTGCGAGGTTTGTGACAGCTCCTCCTCAAAATTTTTGAGGATGGATATTGTCACTTGAGTTACACGCTGTAATGATATATTACTGTTATATTAAATATACTGTAACTGTTGGTCAACAAGTATACATATTGGTCCTTGTTGTTGAGTATTCAACAGGCATAGGATCCTTTAATGTATTTGACTGTAACATTATCTGTATTTGTCTATGGAATAATATATTATTATTCTTAATAAGGAATGGTGAAGGTATCTATTTACTGTCCTATATAACTGCGAAAGGTCTAAATCCTAATTTTGGATGATTGATTAATCAGTTATCTATTATTATGATTAAGTAATAACTTTAATTTTATTAGAGTGATATTTGTTTTCTTTATATAGGATTATCTACTTTTGTACATATATATTATAAATCCTTTAAGTATCTAGAAAAACTGATTAATTTAAGTAATGGTTTTATAATCTATGGAGATATATGGTTTTTTCAGTTATAATTATTGGATAATTGAACTATTAGTTAAGTATATGTCTATATATGGGTTATTAGCGTTAATATTTCAATTGATATAGGAACCCTTATATATATTGATTATGATTATAATATTATATTAGTATTACTTGACATTTTGATTAATATTAAATACTGATTGATGTTAGATATGCACTTTAGCTCTGTTGATTGATTGATTTATTATTTACAAATATTATGTAATATTCTGATTGAATAATATCTATTCTGATTGTTTGATTATTGAAGTTGAGAAGAGTGATTGATTGTTTATTTTAAATTGATGATTTATTGCAACATGGAATCTGTTGAAGAAGTGATCTGTAGGTTTCAACATGCAGATTTATCCCCTGTAATGTTAATGAATTATGCTATGCGCTCGATTTCTAAAATAAGATTAGATTATACATCACATAATGGAATAGAATTGTATAATGAATTGGCAGTTATTGAAGCTTGTCTTCGTATTATTTATAATAAAGGGCATAAAATGTATTGTGCTAGAGCATATCTGTTAGGAAAAATAGCTAGAATTGAAACCTTGTATAGGAATGACAGGCTCGAAGAAAGTGTAATCCGTGGAATCTCTTCACCAGAATATGATCCTTCTGAGTTGAGTAAATGTGAGTCGTCTTCTATCTGCATTGAATCTGTTAACAAGACAAGGGAAATAAATGAAATGATGTATGAATTAGAAGCTCAAGTAATAGATCTGAGTAATATAATGGAACTGGATCGCTCTAAGGAAATGTTGCTGCAAATTAGTCAATTACTAAAGGGAAAAAGAAACGAAATAGAACAAATAGATGATGAATTTAATCAGACTGCCTCCTCGATGGAACAAAATAGTATTACATTGGATATTGATGGATCATATATAAGACGATTTGGCGAACTTAAGATAAATGAGCAGGATCGACTACTTATGATGACCTTTTGCAATCCCATGGACAATGTAAGGGGAAAGATACCCCTCAAAAAACTAAGTTATATAACAGAAATGGCAGACACAAGGAAAAATGATTTAACATTAACACCTCAGGAGAATTTCGGAAACTCCAGGGGTCGGCATGGTGACGAGCCCGACGTTACCCTGTCGTCATCTAGCAAGGGCACTGATGATGTGGCATCTGTCAGCGCATCGTTAGTAGCGGCTACTGCAGATGTTGAAAGATCTGAAAAGGTGGTTACACCTTACAAAAGGAAGTCTCCACCGTCACCAGGAGAAGGAACTATAGAGGAAAGACCGTTGAAGGTCAACACAGTTCCTAGATTTAACTCGGAGGAGAGCGAGGGGAGGTCAGTTGTTGGAGAGGGAAGGGAAACGAGTACCTCCACAGAACAGGATTTTAGTGAAAGAAGAGAATTTAGTTCCTCGTCTCCCATCTCACGGAGAATTACGAGAGGTTCCGTTAAGAAAACTAAAAACCTAATTGAGATGGATAAATTCGATAAATTCAAGGCAGCAAGAAATGAAAAATTAAATAAGAGTAGAAATGAAGCGCATTTGAGTAAGTTAGAAGGATTGATTGATAGTGAATCCGAAGAAGAGTCAGATCTGGGTAAGTCTTTTAATACTGTAATAATTAATAGGAGTATTAAACAAGTTATTAAGGATTCCCGTGAAGAATTTAAGGAACTTTCTTTAAGCTCAGACGAAGGAAATTATAAGTCTAGTAGGAGGAAACAAAATAGGAGAAGTAAATATAGAGAAACAATATCGAGAGAAGTTATAGATCACGAATTAAAATATGATCAAGATAAATGGACAGATATGGAAGGAGTAGCCCTTGGAGGTCGTGCAGTCGAGTATCTTGAAGAGATTGAAAGACAAAGATTATTATGTACAAATATTAATGGAAAGGTTAGTGGAAAAATAAAAGATTGTACTGAGGTATCTATTAATATAACTAAGGCTCTTACGGAAAAAATAATGGCAGCTGGAGATGTTCTGTATTTAAGAAATGAAAATTACAAACTCTCTATTGAAATTGATGAATTGAGAAGGAAGGATGAGAAGCAAGAACAAGAAATTGAAGAGCTGAAAAAACACTTGGCACGAGTGGAAAGAAAATTGGTAGCACTAAGAGGCAGTTATGGTCCCTCTTCGCCTTTTCCTTCACCTTCTAGGATATCTTCGGTTGAAACAGATGAGGAATCTGTTAAGAGGAAAAACTTGAATATAAACCTAAATAACAAGGAGAATTATACTTACCATAATCATTATGATTTTAGGGATAGCACTCCTGGATGTAGTAGAGATGAAGAGTATATGTCGAGAAGTGTTAACCGATTTAGGTATCTGGAAACTAGAGAACGGATGGAACCTGAAACAAAAAAAGAAAAATTAGAATATAAGGAATGGTCAATGTCAGATAGAGAAGGGGAAAAACATAAAGTACCTATAAAAAAGAAAGAAATCAGTGGTCAAACGATTGAGGATGGAGATAGAGTTGTTGATTCGCCCAAGAAAATTAGGATCATCGAAAACAAGCAGCTTGTCCCACCTAGAAATGAATGGTCTACGGTGAGAAATAGGAGAGTAGCTGAAATCAGCAAGAAAGAGAAGAAGAGTGAAGTGAGAGAAAATAGTGAGAGACATAATAAGAGATTCTTTAAGAAAACGGAAAGACCTGCGGTGGTTACAATCACATCCAGGCCTGACTGTAAATTATCGTACGCGGAAATACTAGGCAAAGCTAAAGAGATTATTGCTCCTAAAAATTTAGGAATAGAAAATATGAATATGCGTAGAGCACTAAACGGGGCAATTATCTTAGAAATACCTGGGCCGAGAGGTAAGGAATTGGCTGGGACGCTTTGTAATGATTTAAATAATGCATTGAAGAGCGAGGCGAAAATCAATAACCCTATAGAGACCGGGGAACTAAGATTAAGAGGTATTGATTTGGACACGACGGCAGATCAAATTAAATTAAAACTGGAAGAGATAGGAGGTTGTTCTAGTAGCGAGATTTATGTCAGTAATATTAACACTATGCGCGATGGCATGAATGTGGCGTGGGTACGGTGTCCCTTGAAAGCAGCTATAAAAGCTGCAGAAGTTGGAAGGATGGCACTGGGTTGGACGATGGTCCGAGTAGAGTTACTCCGTAAGCGTCCAATCCAGTGTTTTAAATGCTGGAGGTTTGGTCATGTTAGGTCATATTGCAAGTCGGAGACTGACAGAGCGGGATCATGTTTTCGTTGTGGTGGAACAGGTCACGCTGCTAATTGTTGTAGTGGGCAGCCTAAATGCGTTATATGTATGGAATTAGGTAAAAACAATAGACATAGAATGGGGTCTCCTATATGTTTAGAGAATCAGGGGTATCGTAGTGGAGCAGTTAACATGCGTAGAAGAAACTCTGAAGATGTACCTAGATATCATACAAGCAAACGTGAATCGTAGTTGGGAAGCATTAAACCTGTTTAAACAAACAATGGCTGAAAATGCATTAGGAATTGGGTTAATCTCGGAACCGCCTAGTAAGATGAGAGATAACAATAGTTGTTTTAAGAGTATGGATGGTCTTGCTGCGGTATTATGGAGTAAGGAGAACATTGGTAATATGGTTTGTAGGCTTATATATAAAAAATCTAGATTTGTGATAGTTAAAATTGGTAATATTAATGTAGTGTCGTGTTATATATCTCCTAGTGTTAGTATAATGGTTTTCGAGCAATTTCTGGTAGATCTTGCAGACTGCGTTAGAGATATTAAAAACCGAATAATAATTGGAGGGGATTTTAATGCGCATTCGCGTTTCTGGGGTTCCCGTATAACGAATAGAAGAGGGGAGCTAGTAGAGAAATGGGCCGCGATGTTGGGCCTGTTTATTATTAACCAGGGGAATGTTCCTACATGCGTAAGGCCGCAGGGCGAGTCAATTGTTGATTTGACGTGGTCTACTGCGGAACTAATAGATGATATTTCGTGTTGGTCTGTTAAAAAGGATATGGAATCTTTGTCGGACCATCAATATATAATGTTTAAGGTTAATTTTGGGAGTTTAATTACTAGTAATAGAAAATTGAATAAGAAAAGATTTAATTTTAAGAAGATGGATGACCAACTTTTCATAAATGCAGTGGAGCTGTTAATGAATTGTGTAACGGTTAGCGAAGAATTGGTTAACTCTCCTAATGAATATGCAATATGGTTGACTAATATAATAAGAGATGCATGTAAAACCTCAACACCTTGGGTTTCTACATCAAATAAAAAGCGGAATGTGTATTGGTGGTCCGAGGAGATTTCTGGTCTTAGAAAAACAGTAGTTTTAGCTAGGAGACAGCTTACGAGGGCTAAGCGTAAGGGTATCTCTGTTAATCATTTTAGTAGAGAATATAAACGAGCCAGAAAAATCCTTAGAAGAGCCATTAAAAAGGCGAAGCATGGATCATGGGTGGAATTAATTTCGACTATAGATAGGGATCCTTGGGGCATACCATACAAAATGGTTATGGATAAATTGCGAAGGTCTGGTCCTGCTCTATCGGAAACAACTGAGGAGAGTGCGCTATGTAAATTGATTAATTCGTTATTTCCGAATAATATAGTGAAAATGAGTACTATGACCTCTGTAGAAGATTTTGAATGGAATGAAATGTGGGATATTGGAGCTAATGAAATTAAAAGTATCATTAAGCAGCGAATGAATAAAAATGTTGCTCCAGGACCTGACAATCTAAAATCGGTAGTGTGGAAGAGAGTGCCTCAAATAGCAGTCGAACATCTGGCAAATCTTTTTACATCGTGTCTGAGGAAAGGGGTTTTTCCAATAATATGGAAGAGGGCAAACCTTGTTCTGATACCAAAGGGACTACAGAACGATATTGGGAATATTAAAGCACGGCCAATATGTCTTTTAGATGAAGTAGGAAAAATTCTGGAGAGAATAGTAGCCCTGAGAATAACTGAATGGATGGATGAAAATGTGGAGTCATCCATATTTAAAAATCAGTTTGGTTTTAGGAAAGAACACTCCACGGTTGATGCTCTAAAATGTCTCAGAGAGCATACGTTTAAATCAAGTTGTGGAAATAAGTTTTCGATAGCAGTAGGATTGGACATCGCAAATGCATTTAATTCTATCCCATGGTCAGTAATATTGTCAGCTATGAGGGAAAAGGGTATTCCTAGTTATCTTTGTCGGATAGTGGGTGACTATCTCTCGTATAGGTCCGTTCTGTATAGGGATATGAAATGTGTAGTAAGACATAGATCGGTGAGGGCTGGTGTTCCGCAGGGGTCGGTTCTTGGACCACTCCTGTGGAATATTGCCTTTGACTCAGTTTTCTACATAGAGCGAGAGATAGATTGTGAAATAATATGTTATGCGGATGATACCTTGATTGTTGCTTCCGCAAATAGGCTATCTAGAGCAGTCATAAAGGCGAATGTGCAAGTAGATAGGGTTTATCAACACATAATGAGCTTAGGCCTTAAAGTGGCTGAGGAAAAAACAGAGGCGGTTCTTTTTTGTAGAAGATATCCAAATTGTATGCCAGTAATTAAAGTTGGAGATTCTCGAATTAATATAAAAGAGCATATGAAGTATTTGGGAGTAATTGTTGATGGGAAATGGAATTTCCAGCACCATTTTGAATATTTGGAAGAAAAGTTGGGAAGAACAATAAGATCTTTAAGCAGGTTAATGCCAAATTTGAGAGGTCCGAGGGAAAAGAAGAGGAAGCTCTATGCTGGTGTCGTGACGTCAATTATGATGTATGCGGCACCGGTATGGAGTGATGCATTATTGAGATCCTCAGATAAGATAGTAAGGATGGTTAGAAGGCTGCAAAAAACGGTGGCTATTAGAGTCGTTGCTGCGTATCGAACAGTATCATTCGATGCGGCGACACTTTTGGCTAGTATGCCTCCGTGGCACCTGGAGGCGTCTCTGCGGAAGAGAATATATGATAGGCTTAAGCATCTGAAAGAGAGAAACGAGTATACAAAAGAAGCAATAGCTGAAATTAGACAAGAAGAAAACACTCTGTTGGTTAGGCAATGGGAGATATGGCTGGATAGACCAGAAGTATGGGGACGTAGGACAGTTGATGCAGTTAGGCCGCATCTTCAAAAATGGCTGAATAGGAAGCATGGAGAAGTAAATTACTTTATGACACAAATGTTTACAGGGCATGGTAGTTTTGGACGTTTCTTGAATAGAATAGGAAAACAACCTAATACAGTATGTCATCACTGTCAGTGTGAAGAAGATACTTTGGAACATACTCTTGCAGTATGCCCTGTTTGGGAAAATATGAGGGTGGAACTTATAAATGCATTAGGGATTGGTGAAAATATTACGTTGAGTCTGTTAGTAGAAAATATCTTGGATGGTCAGGAAAAATGGAATAGTTTCATGGATTTTGCAACTTCTGTTTTAAGAATGAAAGAGAGAGAAGAAAGGAGACAGGAGGTTATGAGTTTAAGTCAGTCCTGTAGTAATGTAACAACATCGGATGAGAAGTCATCATCATCATCATCATCATCATCATCATCTTCCCTTTAAAAGGATTCAAATTTCATCTTTATAATTATCATTATCTTTATCATTATCATCATTAAATCATTATTATTACCATTTATATTATCATTCTTTCATTTATTTACTAACTTATGTGTATATTTACTAACTTATGTGTATATTTGGAGTGTGTTATATACCCCTCCATGTTCTTGAACAGGTGATGCAAACGGGGTGTTTGTGTGTACCATTGTACGTTCAAAATATGGAGGGCAAGGTATTTTGGCATTGCACAGTGGCACGCCAAAGTGCTTCTTAATTGATTTATTGTTATTGTAGTACGGACTTGGTAAGAGACCTGGAACTAAATGCAGGACTCAAGTCACTAATAAATAAATAAATAAATGGAATAATTAATTAATTTGATTGATTAAAAGTAATAGTTGGTGCACGTGTATATGTGCGGACGTAAGACATCTTCCTGGAAGTTATGCGAAAGCGGTTCCCGGGAAGATGTCGCTAACGCGTTAGGGTTGCCACCGTCAGGTTTAGTGGGTCGGGTCAGGACCTTCTGTCCACACCCATCCCCACATAACAAAGCCTCTCCCCCGAGGCGGCGTATGTGTTGAGCACATTCCTGACGAAAAAAAAAAAAAAAAAAAAAAAAAAGGTTAGGTTAGGTTAGGTTAGGTTAGGTTCAGCTCTGGTCTCCCTCAGGGGCACTACAGACTCATCCCTGTAGTGTACGGGTGTCGCAATCCCGAGGTACCCGAGCTGGAGTGTGTGGTGACGGATGAACGAGGTGCGATGGGCGTGCAGGCCCTAAAAAGGACTTGTCCACTGCACTAGGTGAAGGAAAACACCGAAGATAACACCCGGGGGGGAGGCCCCGTTAGCTGAGTAAGGCAACCTCCTAAGGGGAAGGAAAACCCCCGACAGAAAAAAAAACCAATTTTTCTTTTCAGATAACATGAGCAGTTCCGAGAAGAAAACGAACGTCCTGGGTTCGGATACCAGGAACCGGCGTGGGGGGGGTGCAGGCCTGGCTCCCTCCATGTCGTCAACAGACGACAGGTCGTCCGCAGTTTTGCCGGCTGGGGCTGCGGACTGGACAGCGACAGTGCCGAGGAAGGATATCATGAGGACTCGTAGAGCTTACGAGGGCCTCATGGTTCGGGACGAGGGAATCGACCCTAAGTATGTCATAAGACTGCTTGGGCGGGTCGATTCCAAATGCGGTGAGATGGAGGAGTACCGGGTGCTCCTCGATTATAGCGAGAGGCACACAACCAAGTGTTGGTGCGGGGGACTACACTGGGACTTTGTCCCAAAGTGTCCCACGTGCGGTACAGAGGGTCCGCCGTCTGCCCTTCAGGACCAAGAAGAGGAAATGGAGGAGGTCGGAGGCGTTGATCCTCAGGAGGAGGAGACCCCGAAATCTATGTCGGCTGGGGAGTGCGCGCCCCTCGGGGAAGAAGCGACTCACGAGGTGGAGATCCGGAGGCTGAAGGAGCGCGTATGCGAACTGGAGGCCAGCAACCGGAAGCTTCTTGAGGAGCTGGAGGCGGTGCGCGGTGCGGTGGCTCCCCTTCCTCTCTCTTCTGGGGAGAAGGAGGCGCCCCCCGCGAAGAAGAGATCGCGGCGGAGGCGGGACAGAGAGTTTGTCTCTGAACCGGAACTTTCCGGCAAGGAGACAACCTCTGAGGTGCGGAGGACTCCGTTTGAGTCCTCCTCTGATGCGGCTTCGGGGGGAGATCCACACCAGCAGCTCCTAGCGCGGGTGGATCTCCTCATTGGGAGTCGCATCACCGAGGCGGTTGAGGGCCTGAGGAGGACTGTGGAGTCCCTCAGGTCCTCCTTGGTTTCCCGGGGGGAGGGGGTAGGGTCGTCTGCCTCTGCCCCCCCGGTCAAGAAGGTTTCCCCTGTCCTCTCGACGCCAGTGCGTGGGAGACGGGGTCGGGGTGTAAGGAGGGTGGTCTCCTTCTCGGGGGTGGGGTCTCCGTCCCCGTCGGTGGCCAATTCTGCTGCTGGGGGGGCTGGGGGCCTTGGTCCCCGGGGGGGTTCTGCCGAGGTTCCGCGGCCGGTTACGCGGAAGAGAAGGGTCCCGAGACGGCTTCGGCAACCTGACTCTGCGGCGGTGCATGTGACCTCTGTCGGTGACAAGAGGTCATATGCGGAGATCCTGCGGGAGGCCGGGGAGCGCATCAGCCTGGAGGAACTTGGCATTCCTCCGCTGAACATGCGGTTCGCCGCCACTGGGGGCCTGCTCTTGCAGGTCCCTGGTGGAAACACCGGCGAGAAGGCGGACCTCCTGGCGGGTCGCATCCGTGAGGTCTTCGCGGATCGCGGGGACGTGGTGGTCTCCCGCCCCCAGAAAACCACGGACCTTCGGATCCGTGGGACTATGGGGGAGGGAATCGCCTCCCGCGACGACATTCGCGGTGCCCTGGTGTCTCTGGGGGGATGCTTGGCTGGGGATGTTCGGATCGGAGAAATTCGGACTCCCCGGGGCTCTCCCTGGAGCACCGTGTGGGTGCGTTGCCCGGTGGCAACAGCGCGTAAGGCTGTGTCTGCGGGGAGGATTAAGGTGGGGTGGGGGCTGATGGGGGTGGAGCTGCTTAGCGCCCGCCCCCTTCGGTGTTACCGTTGCCTCGAGGTGGGGCATACGCGGCATCGCTGCTCGGGGGGAACGGACCGTTCCGACCGCTGTTATCGTTGCGGCGTGTCGGGACATCGTGCGGCGGTTTGTGGCGCCACTCCCCGCTGTCCGATTTGTTCGGACAGGGGGGTGTCGGCGGCCCACTCCTTGGGGGCTCAGGGGTGCCTGAGGCCCTCAATTTCCGGGGTGGATGGCGGGCGCCAGGCTCTGGGTCGTCCTGTTGGGGGACGGTCTTTAGAGATCGGGGCTGCCCCAGTGGGCGCTCCTGTTGTGGAGCTCGTGCGGGCTCCGGGATCCCCTGTTGGGGGGGCTCCCGATAGTCCCGAGTTGGGTGGAGTGGACTGCGGTCGGGGGCGGGGGGGGTCGCGGAGAGGTGGCTCCCCTGTGCCGGGCTGCAGCTCTGCTCCCACTGTCTAGTGTTGTGTGTTTGTCCCTTCTGTCGTAGTGGGTAGAGGTGGATGCGGGGAGTTCCGGGGAGGCTGCTGAAAGGCGACTCCGCGGTTTCCCTGCTCTGCCAAGTCTATGTTTCAGTAGGTAGCGGCGATGGGTGTTGGAGTGCCGGGGAGGTTGTCGCAAGGTGACTCCGCGGCCTCTTTCACCCGCGTCAAGTTTATGTTTGTTTTTTAATTTTGTTGTCTTTTGTTTACAGGTGGGAGCATCATCCTCTCCCACCTTCATCGTGGTCGGCCATTGGGCCTTTTATGTTGGCCCTTCGAGGGCTGGGCCTGTGGCCTTACTCGGTTTCAGTTTTGTGGACGTGTATGTTTCGTCCATGCATAGTTGGTGACGTCCATGTGATGTCTTGTTATTAGTGTTCGGGCGGTTTTCACCGCTTCCGTCGGGGACGGCACGGGTGAGGAGTGAGGGCTCCAATCCCATTGCACGCTGCCCCTGGGACGAAGAGAGGGGGTTCGGAACCCGGCTCCCTCTTGCTGCCCTCTCCCAGGTAGGGAGAGTGGCGCGGGAATAGTGTTTCCTGGAAGAGACACCACCTTCTTCCAGGGGGAAGAGCCCCGAAAGGGGTCATGGCCGAGGGTGTCCACTGGAAGTTTATGCGAAAGCGGTTCCCGGTGGACAATAACCCCATCAAGGCAAGGGTTTCAGTGAGGTTTTAGGTTTGGGTCAGGCCACCTCCTTCAGAGGTGGAGAATCCCCCACACGCCTTCTGGGTCCTCCCTCAGGATCCAGTCGGTACGGTTTGTTGGTTAAAGCAAATTTCCTCACTATAAAAAAAAAAAAAAAAAAAAAAAAAAAAAGGAAAACCCCCCGACATCCTCAGGGGCACTACAGACTCATCCCTGTAGTGTACGGGTGTCGCAATCCCGAGGTACCCGAGCTGGAGTGTGTGGTGATGGATGAACGGGTGTGTGATGGGCGTGCAGGCCCTAAAAAGGACTTGTCCACTGCACTAGGTGAAGGAAAACACTGACATAACACCCGGGGGGGAGGCCCGTTAGCTGAGTAGGCAACCTCCTAAGGGGAAGGAAAACCCCCGACAGAAAAAACCACTCTTCTTTTTCAGATGGGATGACAATCGAAGAAAAGAGACGACTTCCCAGGGTCGGATACTGGGAACCGGCGTGGGGGGGGGTGTAGGCCTGTCTCCCCTCATGTCGTCATCACACGACAGGGTCGTCTGTGGCTTTGCCGGCTGGGGCTACAGATAAGGAAGCGACAGTGCCGAAGGACACTAGGAGGATCCGTAGGGCTCATGAGGGCCTTATGGTTCGGGACGATGGAATCGATCCAAGTATGTCAGGAGACTACTTGCAACGGGTCGATTCCAGGTGTCATGTGGTTGGAGGAGTACCGTGGTGCTCCTCGAACACAGCGAGAAGCACACCGTTAAGTGGTTGGTGTTCGCGGGTACGCTGGGACTTTGTCCAAAAGTGTCCCGCGTGCCGGAACCGTGGATTCTCCGTCCTCCGGTCATCGGGAGTGAGGAATGCTCGGACGAGCCTGAGGACAGCGGTGAGAGAACCGTTCCCGTCTCCGGAGAAGATGCGTGGGGCAAGCGACGACGAGGAAGCTGGGGGAGACCTCACCTTCGTGTCGCTCCCTTCGCCGTTTTCGGAGAACGAGGCAGAGGAGAGGGATCCGACGTGGAGGGTCCATGACGTAAGGATCCTCACAGGCAAGAAAGCAGTACCCTCCTAAGGAGAGTGCTGCTGATCAAAGCAGGTAAGCGCGGCGCGCGCGGTAGGGGTCGCCCTAAGACTACGGGCGACTATGCTGGTCTCGGCGGAAGCCAAAGACGGCTGAACGAGGCTACGCGTAGGGAGCTCCTCCTTGCGGATCTGCGGAGGGTCTGGATCCATCTTGGATCCAGTGCTCACTGCGGGTCGGGCGAAGAATGCGCCTCGGACGAGGCATTCAGGACGGGGCTCCAGGGGTAAGACCGCTCCTGAGCTGGAAAGAAGCTTGCGGGGGTCTTCACTGCCCAAGTGGAGAGGTTTGGCCCGGGTCCATGGCATTGAGGATCTCTTTGCCAGGGAGCTTCGGACTTCCTCGATGAAGCTGGGTGGTGTGCTCGAGGAGTTGGCGGTAAGGGGCCTCTACAGATGCCGACCCTGGTATGGACGCGCTTCGTAGCGAAAAACGGGGTTGAGGCCAGGATTCGGCTCTAGAGGAACTTGAGAGCCGGAAAAAAACTGGTTTCTTCGGGTTGTTTTCCCCCGAAGGGGGGCCCCCGAACCCCGGAAACCGGGAAGGGGGGGAAAGAGGAGCGGCGGGACCGCCCCCCCCGGCCAGGCTGGGGTCCCCATTGGGGTGACGAGAGCACGTTTTTGTGGTTTTAGGGGGGCGGCGGTGGTCCCTTTGATCGTTTTAAAAAAAGGGGGGGGCGACATTGCGTAATTTGTCGTGGCCTCGTTGAGGTGGAGTGGGGGGGGGGGGCCCGTCCTTTGGAGGAGCCATGCGTCCCCCCGTGCAGCGAGGGGTTGGTGGTGCGGTTGTCCAAACCGGTTTTTCCCGTCCGGGGGGCTTGTGCTTCCGTTTGCGGAGGTTTCGGGGATGCCCCGGGCGTGGGGTGTGGTGGGGTGGCGGTCTCGGGTGTCGTCGTGTTAGGGCTGCTTGGGGGGTGGTGCGGCGCCCTCCGGCTGGGGGGGAGGAAGAAAGGGCCCCTCCCTCCTCCTTTGTCGGGGTTTTTTTCGCTAGGTTGGGTCGAGGGAGGAGGATCCGAGAAGCCCTGCCTCGGTTTTTTTTAAAGCGAGCAGGGTTGGGTTGCCCAAATGGGCACCCAATCGATGCGTCTTCCCCGGGGGGGCGAGGGGAGATTTTTTTCCCCCCGTGGGGGGGACTCTCAAGGCTGGCAGACTTTAGCTCCAAGCCCGGGGGGAGGGGTTTCCCTCAGGAGGAGTAAAGGGGGGCCCCCGCCCCCCGTGGGGAAGAAGTCCGGCTGAGAGGGTTGAGGCCCCTTTATATCAAAGGAGGACTTTGGCGGAATTTTGTCGTGATGGAGCCCGGGGGAGATCAGATGGGGGACATCTTTTTCCCCCCAATTCTGATTTGGGACCTGTGGGTCTTGCCGGCCGGGGGCCGCGCGCGGAAAATTAAGGCCGGGACATGCGTGGGGGGGGGGGGTGGTGGGAGTGAGGTTACGTCATTCCCCGCCCCCCTTTGGTGCTTGGGTGTCAGTTTGGCCCAAAAGGGGGAATAGGTGGGGTCTGAGGTGATAAGCAATTGTTATCGCTGGGTCGAGGGGGCATTTGGAAAAAAATGCGTGGCGCCCCCCTTGTTGCAGTAAGGGGTGGTGGCCCTCGCAGAAGAGCGGCTTGGCGTTGTGGAGGGGATTGTTCCCCCAAGGGGTTATGGGGACTGGTGTGGTTCCTCCCCCAGGGCGTCGGCGCCCGGGAGCCCTCCCTGGGGGGGGCCCCCGGAGGCGATGCGTTTTCGGGGGGAGGGTTTTGGGGGGGCCCCGTGGGGGACCCCGGGTTCCCCGACCCTCAATTCTATATTATACGTTATTTGGGTTTTGGGGGGGAGTGGGCCCCTGAATCGTCCCTCTTGCGGGAGGCAAGCAGGTCCGGTTACGTCTTGTCTTGTCTTGTTCGCACGTGGATTATGGGAGCTGCGGCCTCAATTTTTCCCTTTTAACGGAATGGAGGTTCGGTTCGCTTTTGTCTGGGTTTTTAAAATGTTGTTGTAGTCCCCTTTGCTTTTTGTGGGTGAATTCCATTCTTATCCACTCTATTGGTTCCCCCTTGTGCTTTAATTTAAGCCATTGGGGCGGGCCCGGGGGCCCTTACTCAGTTGGTCACGCTTGGTTGTGACATGTTTTGTCCCCCGGTTCATTTTTGTGAGTCTTGTGAGTCTCAGTTGGTGATGCCATGTGACGTTTTTTTTAAGGGGGGGGGTTTTCACGCTTCGTCGGGGAGGGGACAGGGGGAGTGAGGGCCCCCAATTTAGCACGCTGTCCCCGGACGATGAGGGGGGGTTTGGAAAACCCCGGGTCCTCTTGTCCCTCTCCCAGGGGGGGAGAGTGGCAGGGAAGAGGTTTCCGGAAGAAAAACCCCCCCCTTCCAGGGGAAGAGCCCAAAAAGGGGGCAGGCCGAGGGTGTCCCCCGGAAGTTTGCGAAAGCGGTTCCGGTGGAAAACCCCCTAAAAGGGGGGTTTCAGTGAGGTTTTGGTTTTTGGGGCAGGCCCCTCCTTAGAGGTGGAGAATCCCCACAGTTTTGGGGCCTCCCTCGGACCCAGTGGTACGGTTTGTTTGGGTTTAAAACAAATTTTTCCCCCATAAAAAAAAAAAAAAAAAAAAAAAAAAAAGGAAAAAACCCCCACATCCCTCAGGGGCATAAGACTCACCCTGAGTGTAGGGTGTGCATTCCCCAGGTACCCGGGGGGTGGGGGTTTTTGGTGAAGGGTGCGAGGGGGGCCAAAAAAAAACTTGTCCCCGCCTAGGGGGAAAAAAAACCCGAAGATAACCCCGGGGGGGAGGCCCCGTTTGAGAAGGCAACCCCCAAGGGGAAGGAAACCCCCCACAGAAAAACCCAAATTTTTTTTTTCGATAGGGGGAGTAAAAAAAAAAGAGAAAGTCCCGGGTTGGGTTTTCCGGGGAAAAGGCGTGGGGGGGGGGGTGAGGCCTGGCCCCTCCATGGCAAAGACAAGGTGCCGCAGTTTTTCCGGGGGGGCTGGGACTGGACAGCGACAGTGGAGGAAGACATCATGAGGACTCGTAGAGCCCAGAGGGATCATGGTCGGGACGAGGGAACCCCCCAAAATATGTCAGGGGAGCTTGGGCGGGTCGATTCCAAAGTAGCGAGGGAGGGGGAAAGGGGCCCCTCGTTTTATATCGAGGGCACAAACCCAGTGCTGGTGGGGGGGGGGTGCAGGGATTTACTCAAAGGTCCCACGTGGGGACTGGGGGTCCCCCCTTTCCCCCCGGACCAAGGAGGAAACGGGGGGTGGAGGCAATTTGGGAGGAGAGGCCCCCAAAAACGGGTTTTGGCGGGGGGTGCCCGTCTCGGCGAAGAAAAAAGCGCCCCCCGAGGTGGGATCCGGGGGGAAGGAGGCGTGCGAATGGAGGCCGAACCCCCAAAATTCGTGAGGAGTGGAGGGGGTTATGCGGCGGGTTTTGGCTCCCTCCCCCCTTTTGGGGAAAGGAGGGCCCCCCCCGAAGAAGGTCGCGGGAAGGGGGATAGAGAGGTGGCTTGCCCCCGGAACTTTTGGCAAGGGAACCCCTCTGAGGTGGGGGGGACTCGTTTGAGTCCCTTGATGCGGCGGGGGGGGGGGATCCCACCAGCAGCTTCTAGGGGGTGGATCTCCTTTTTGGGAGTCGAATCACGAGGGGGTTAGGGCCTGGGAGGATGTGGAGTCCCTGGGGCCTTTGGGTTTTTTCCGGGGGGGGGGGGGTGGCTCGTTCCCTTCCCCCCTGCAAGAAGGTTTCCCCCGTCCTCTCGCGTTGTGGTGAGAGAGGGGGTGGGGTTTGGAGGGGGGTGGCCCCCTTCTGGGGGTGGGGTTTCCCCCCCGCGGGGCCCCAATTCGGTGGGGGGGGCTGGGGGCTGGTCCCCGGGGGGGTTCTCCAAGGTTCCGCGGGGGGCCGGTTTTCGCGGAAGGAAGGGCCCGAGACGGCTTCGGGGCCCCGATGGGGGGGGTATGGCCTCTGTCGGTGAAAGGGGGTCGTAGCGGGATCTGCGCGGGCCGGGGGCGCTCATCTGGGGGAGCTTGGCGTTCCTCGCTGAAATGGTTTTTCCGCCAGGGGGCCCCTTTTTGCGGCCCCCGGGGGGAGATACCGGCGAAAAAAGGCGGATCCCCTGGCGGGTGCCCCCGCGAAGTCTTCGGGATGGGGGGGATGGGGGGGTTCCCCCCCCCAAAAAAAACCATGGTTGGGATCCGTGGGAATGGGGGAGGGTCGCCCCCAAGAGGAAATGCGGTGATCTGGGTTTGGGGGGGAAATGTCGGTCGGGGATTTTCGGATCGGAGAGTCCGGACCCCGGGGCCCCCCGGAGCACGGTGGGGTGCGTTTGCCCGGTGGCGCGGCGAGTAGGGCGTTGCCGGGGGGGATTGGGGGGTGGGGGGTTGGGGGGGGAGCTGCTAAGCGCCCCCCCCCCTTTCGGTGCTACCGCTGCTCGGGGGGGGCTCTCGGCTCGATGCTGGGAGCGCCTTTTCCGCCCGCTTATGTTGCGGGTGGGGGGACATCGCGCGGCGGTCTGTGACGCCACTCCTGCTGTCCGATTTGTTCGGACAGGGGGGGGTGTGGCGCCCCCGGGGGGCTCAGGGGTGTTGAGGCCTCAGTTCCGGGGGGGGGATGGGGGCCCCAGGCTTGGGTCGTCTTTTGGGGGGGGGCCCCTTAGAGATCGGGGCTGCCCCGGTGGGGGCTCCTGTGTGGAGGCGTGCGGGCTTGGGGCCCCCTTTGGGGGGGGGCACCCGATACCCTAGGGATGTGGTGGATGTACCCCGGGGGGGGGGAGGTCACGGAGAGGTGGCTCCCCTGTGCCGGGGAGCTCTTTTCCATGTTAGTGTCGTTTGTCCTATAGTCGTAGTGGTACGGTGGATGGGGGATTCCGGGGGGTTCCAAAGGGTGACTCCGTGGTTTTCCCCCCCCCCAAGTTAGTTTTAGTAGGTGGGGAGGGGGTTTTGGGGCCCCGGGGGGTTTTCCGAAGGTGACCCCGCGGCCTCTTGCCGCGCTAATTTTTTGTTGCCCCAGTTTGTTGGTTTTCTTTATAGGGGGAGTATTATCCCCTCCCCCTTTTTTTGGGTTTTGGCCTTTTGGGGCCCTTTTTTATTTTGGCCCTTTTTAGAGTGGGGGTGGGCCCTTTTGGGGTTTTTTTTGGGAAGTGTAATGTTTTCGCCCGGTATATTGGTGACGCCCCCTGTGACGTCTTGTTTTTAAATGTGGGCGGTTTTTACCCCTTTTTTGGGGGGCGGGAGGGTGAGGAGTGGGGCCCCAACCCCATTTAGTTGCCCCGGGACGAAAAAGGGG
Source organism: Nylanderia fulva (assembly GCF_048542155.1). NCBI lineage: Eukaryota > Metazoa > Arthropoda > Insecta > Hymenoptera > Formicidae > Nylanderia > Nylanderia fulva. The sequence continues at coordinate 19,904 of NW_028190823.1, read as the reverse complement.
GGGGGTTTTGGGAAAAACCCGGCTCCCTCTTGGCCCTCCCCAGGTAGGGAGAGTGGCGCGGGAAGAATTTTCTGGAAAGACACCCTTCCGGGGGAAAAAGCCCCGAAAGGGGAGGGGCCCGGGGGGGCCCCCTGGAAGTTTGGGGAAAAAAGGTTCCCGGGGGAAATCCCGCCGGCAAGGGTTTTTAGGATTTTGGTTTGGGTCGGCCCCTCCCTCAGAGGTGGAGAATCCCCCACACCCTTTTTGGGCCCCCTCGGGCCCCCGTGGGGGCGGTTTTTTTGGGGTTTAAAAAAAATTCCATAAAAAAAAAAAAAAAAAAAAAAAGGGGAAAACCCCCGACATCCTCAGGGGTACAGACTCACCCTGAGTGTAGGGGGTTTTTTGCAACCCGAGGGACCGAGTGGGGTGTGGTGATGGTTGAAAAGGGGTTTTTGGGGTGGGCGGCAGGCCCTAAAAAGGACTTGTCCATGATAGGGAAGGAAAAACCTAAAAACCCCCGGGGGGGGGCCCCCTTTTGTGAGTAAGGCAACCTCCAAAAGGGGGAAAGGAAAACCCCGAAAAAAAAAAAAACCACTTTTCTTTTTCAGATGGGATGACATCGGAAAAGAGAGAAATTTCCCCGGGTCGGATAGGGGAACGGCGTGGGGGGGGGTGTAGGCCGGGGTCCCTATTCGTCATCACAGACAGGCGTCTTGGCTTTGCCGGTGGGGCTACGTAAAAAGGCAGTGCCAAAAGGAAACTAGGAGGATCCGTGGGGGTCTGGGGGCCCTTTTGGTTTTGGGACGATGGAATCGATCCCAAGTATGCAGGAGATACTTGAGGGGGATTCCCGGTGTCAGGGGGGGGGAAGTACCGGGGGCCCCTTTTGAACCCCGGAGAAGCACACTTTTGGGGTTTTTTTCGCGGGTAGTGGGACTTTGTCCAAAAGGTCGCGGGGAACCGGGATTCTCCGTTCCGGTATGGGAGTGAGGAATGCTCGGACGAGCCTGGGACAGCGGTGAGAGCCCGTTCCCGCTCGGAGAAGATGGGGGGCAAGCGACGAGGGAAGCGGGGGACCCCTAACCTTGGTCCCCCTTCCCCTTTTTTCGGAGAACGGGGAAGGGGAGAGGGATCCGAGTGGGGGGGTCCAGAAAAAGGTCCTCACAGGCAGAAAGCAGTACCTCCAAGGGGAGAGGCTGCTATCAAGCGGTAAGGCGGCGCGGCGGTGGGGTTTTGCCCAAGATACGGGCGACTATGCTGGTTCGGGGAAACCCCAAAGAAGGGCAAAGGGGTACGGGGGGGAGCCCCCCCTTGGGATCTGCGGAGGGTTTGGATCCATCTTTGGATCCAGTGCTCATGGGTGGGGGCGAGAGAATGCGCCTTGGGGCGAGGCATCGGGGGGGGCTCAGGGGTGACCGTCCTGAGCTGGAGAAGTGCGGGGGTCTTACCCCCAAGTGGGGGTTGGCCCGGGGGGCCCGGCATGAGGTTTTTTGCCGGGATTTTTCGGACTTCCTCGATGAAGCTGGGTGGTGTGCTGGGGGAGTTGGCTTTTTAAGGGCCTACAGATGCCACCCTGGTGGGGCGCGTTTCGTAGCGAAACCAGGGTCTGAGGAAGGACGGGGCTTTGAGAGGAAAATTTGAGGCCGAGACAAAATGCTTCTCTTGGGGTTATTCCCGAAGGGGGGGGCCCGAACTTCCGGATACCGGGAAGAAGAGGAAAGGACGCGGCGGGCCGTCCCCCCCCGGCCCCGGCGGGCGGACCCCTGTGGTGTGCGAGCAGCCGATGATTTGGTTACGGTGGCGGCGGTGTGTCCCTATTGATCGTCGATTAACGTTGGGGGCGATTTTGCGTAAATTTTGTCGTGGCCGTGAGGTCAGAGTTGCGGGGCGGGCGGGCCCCCCCCTTTGGAAGCGAGCATGCGTCCCCCCCGTGCAGAGGGGTTGGTGGGCGGTTTTCCCCCGATACGGTTTCCGTCGGGGGTTTGGGCTCCGCTTTGCGGAGGTTCGGGGATGCCCGGGCGTGGGGGTGGTGGTGGTGGGGTCGTCGGCGCGTCGTCGTTTCAGGGCCCCTGCTTCAGGTGGTGGTGCGGCGAAAAATCCGGTCGCGGAGGGAGGAAAGAAACGTGTGCCCCCTTCCCCTTTGTCGTGGTTTTGTTTCGCTGAGGTTGGGGAGGGAGGGGATCGCGAGAAGACCTAGTCGGTTTTGTAAAGAGGCAGGGGGGGGAGTTGCCCAAATTGGGGCCCCCACTCGAGGGTTTTTGGGGGGGCCGGGGAGCACCTTCTTCCATCCGTGGAGGGGATTTTCAAGGCTGGCAGAGGTTGCGTCCAAGCCCGGGGAGTGGACTTTCCCATCAGGGGAGTAAGGGGGGCCGCCCCCCCCTTGGAAAAAGAAGTGGCGAGAGGGTTTATGGCCTTATACAAAGGGGGACATCTGGGGAAAAAATGTGTCTGTGATGGATGCAGCGCGGGTGAGTACGATGGGGGACATCCGATTGCCCCCCAATTTGATTTGGGGCATGTGGGTCCTTTTTTGGCCCCGGGGGCCCGCGGGGCAATTTAAGGCCCGGGGCATGCTTGGGGGGGGGGGGGGTGGGAGTGACGGTAGCCTTTCCCCGCCCCCTTTAGGCTTTAGGTGTATCCCCCTTTGGCAAAAGGGAATAGGTGGGGTTGAGGCTGATCAAGCGACTGTTTTTATCGTGCGGCAGGGGGGGCATTTGGTGCCAAAGCGTGGCGCCGCCCCTTTGTCTCGAAAAGTAAAGGGGGGGTGGCCCTGCGACAGAGCCCCCTCGGCGTTTTGCGAGGGGGATGTCCCCCCCAAGGGGGGTTTTGGAGGACGGGTGCGTTCCTCCCCCAGGGTCGTGGGGGCCCCGAGGAGCCTCCCTGGGGGTGGGCCCCCGGGGCGATGCGGTTTCGGAGGGGAGGGATCCCCGGGGGGGCGCTAGGTGACCCCCCGGTTCCCTCGACCCCTCAATGTCTATAGTTAGTTCTTTTGGGGGTTATGGGAGTGGGGCCTGATGCCCCCTTTTTTCGGGGGGCAAGGGGCGGTTACGTCTCTGTCTTAGTTTTTGCCCCCGCACACGTGGATTATGGGGCGCGGCCTGAATTTTTTTCCCAAAAGGGGAAAGGCAGGTTGGTTACCCCTTTTTTTGGGTTTTTTAATTTTGTTGTAGTCAACCGTTGTTTTTGTTGGGGTGAATTACCATTTTCATCCACTCTATGGGTTCCCCCCTCTGTGCTTTATTGTTGCCCTTGTGGGGGGCCCGGGCCCCAATCAGTTGGTACGTTGGGTTGTGTACATTTTTTTGGACCGGTTTTTTTTGTGGTCCCTTTTGAGTTCAGTTGGTGTGCCCCGTGAGTTTTGTTTTAAAGTGGGGGGTTTTACCGTTTGTGGGGACGGACGAGTGAGGAGTGAGGCTCCAATTATTTCACGCTGTCCCTGGGACGATGAGGGGGGTTTTTGGGAACCCGGCCCCTCTTTCCCTTCCCGGTAGGGGAGTGGACGGAAAAGGTTTTTCCCGGAAGAGACCCCACCTTCTTCCGGGGGAAGACCCCCCAAAGGGGTATGGCGAGGGGTCCACGGGGAAGTTTATGCGAAAGGGTTTCCCCGGGGGACAATCCCCCTAAAAAAAAGGGTTTAGGGAGGTTTAGGTTTGGGTCGGCCAACCCCTTTTTGAGGTGGAGAATCCCCCACACCCTTTTTGGGTCCCCCCTCAGGCCCCTCGGTCGGTTTTTTGGTTTAAAACAAATTTCCCCACTATAAAAAAAAAAAAAAAAAAAAAAAAAGGACGCTTGTATTTGGGGGGTTTTTAAAAACCTTTTAATTTAAAAATTTTTTGAAGTTATAAACATGTTTTGACGAAACATTTATTTCTAAGTATACTGGAAAGGGGGTTTTCTAAAAGGTGCTAGATAATTAATAAATGTCTGTGAAAGGAAATTGATCCCCCGTTTGGATTTTTACAGGGGTATTTGAATTTTTATTTCGTTTTTTTTAAAAAGGGGATCGAACATTTTACAGGATCGTGGACATCATTTCTCTATAAAGGACTTGAC
>NW_028190823.1:12854-14321 GCF_048542155.1 Nylanderia fulva | reverse complement strand
ACCCGCCCCTTTGGAAAATTTTCTCGCTCGCCCGGCGAAAGCAACACGCCGCGAACGGCCTTGGAAAATTTTCCCTCGCTCGCCCGGCGAAAAAACCCGCCGCGAGCGAACTTGGAAGAATTTGTCGCTCGCCCGGCGAAACAACACGTCGCGAGCGAAACTTGGAAAAAGCGTTTTGTGCGGCCGTAGGTGTCGCCCGGCCAACGAAAGCAACACGACCGTGATCGGACTTGTGGTACGGGCGGCGCGTGCCGCCGAAGAATGTCGCCCGCCAACGAAAGCAACACGCCGCGAACGGACTTGGAAAAATTTCTCGCTCGCCCGGCGAAAGCAACACGCCGCGAACGGACTTGGAGAAATTTCTCGCTCGCCCGGCGAAAGCAACACGCCGCGAGCGAACTTGGGAAGAATTTGTCGCTCGCCCGGCGAAAGCAACACGACCGCGAGCAAAACTTGGAAAAAGCGGCTTGTGCGGCCGGAGGTGTCGCCCGCCAACGAAAGCAACACGCCGGGGATCGGATTTGGGGTTACGGGCGGCGCGTGCCGCCGGAGGTGTCGCCCGCCATCGAAAGCAACACGCCGCGAACGGACTTGGAAGAATTTCTCGCTCGCCCGGCGAAAGCAACACGCCGCGAACGGACTTGGAAAAAGGCTTTGCGGCGAGGTGTCGCCCCGCCAACGAAAGCACACGCCGCGATCGGACTTAAGGTACAGGCGCGTGCGCCGGAGGTTCCCGCCAACGAAAGCACACACGCCGCGAACGGACTTGGAAGAATTTCTCGCTCGCCCGGCGAAAGCAAACACGCCGCGAACGGATTTGGAAAAAGCGGCTTGTCGCTCGCCCGCCAACGAAAGCAACACGCCGCGACGGACTTGGTAGGGCGGCGCGACCGCCGGAGTGTCGCCCGCCAACGAAAGCAAACACGCCGCGAACGGACTTGGAAGAATTTGTCGCTCGCCCGGCGAAAGCAACACGCCGCGAACGGACTTGGAAAATTTCTCGCTCGCCCGGCGAAAGCAACACGCCGCGAGCGAACTTGGAAGAATTTGTCGCTCCCCCGGCAAAGCAACACGCCGCGAAGGACTTGGAGAATTTTCGCTCGCCCGGCGAAAGCAACACGCCGCGAGCGAACTTGGAAGAATTTGTCGCTCCCCCCGGGCGAAAGCAACACGCCGCGAACGGACTTGGATGAATTTCTCGCTCGCCCGGCGAAAGCAACACGCCGCGAACGGACTTGGAAAATTTTTCTCGCTCGCCCGGCGAAAGCAACACGCCGCGAACGGACTTGGAAGAATTTCTCGCTCGCCCGCGAAAGCAACCCGCCGCGAGCGAACTTGGAAGAATTTGTCGCTCGCCCGGGCGAAACAACAGTCGGAGCAAATTTGGAAAAGCGGCTGTGGGGCCGGGGTGTCGCCCGCCAACGAAAGCAACACCCGTGATGGACTTTGGTAGGGGCTCGTGCCGCC
>NW_028190823.1:0-12844 GCF_048542155.1 Nylanderia fulva | reverse complement strand
ACCCCCGGGGGGGCCCCTTTGGGGTTTTTCCCCCCCCTTTTTTAAATGGTCAAAAAATGTGCACACAGGCGGCCGGTCCTGGGGCCCGGTGTCGCACGAGCCCGGTTTGCCGTACGGGCCATCGCCCGGCCGGGTTTTACCCTACGACGGACGGCGTTAAGGGTTCGTTTTTTTTTTTTTTTTTTTTTTTTTTTTTTTTTTTTTTTTTTTTTTTTTAAAAAAAAAAAAAAAAAAAAAAAAAAAAAAAAAAAAAAAAAAAAAAAAAAAAAAAAAAAAGAATTTTCTCGTCCCCCGGAAAAGAAAACGCCGCAAACAAATTTGGGAAGTTTTTTTTTTTTTTTTTTTTTTTTTTTTTTTTTTTTTTTTTTTTTTTTTTTTAAAAAAAAAAAAAAAAAAAAAAAAAAAAAAAAAAAAAAAAAAAAAAAAAAAAAAAAAAAAAAAAAGGGGGGGAACTTGGCCTTTTTCCCGAGTTCTGTTTGTACCGCAAAAGAGCGAGCAAAATAGTTTAAATTAATGAGGACGCACGGAAATTTATTCGTGCAAACCTCCGGCTTCGTTATCGGCATCCTCCCTGCTTTCGTCCCGTATCGGTCGTAGAATCTCGAAGATTGTGCACCGACGAGGGGTAGCCGGAATTAGCAGAAGAAAATCGTTTTGCGCGGTCGTGCGGAGCTCAAAGTCGAAACCTTTGTCCGAAACGTTTTTCCCGTATCGTAGTATTATCTCCTCGTAGGGCGCTACTCCCGTAAAGTCCCCGGAGGTCCGCCGGCGGGCGACGGACTTGGTGAAAATCATTCGTCGTCCGGAGGTGGTCGCCCGTCCCGGAGGTGCCGTCCGTCCCCAAAGTTTGACCCCGGGCCGTTATGGGTGCCGCACGTATAATCACGCCCGTAACGAGCCGTCTGGGTTTGCCGCGCGCGTGATTTCGCATCGGGCGAGGTTCCGTACCGAATCGCGGGTCACCGGCTTGCGTTTGTATCATCCGTAAAATTCAAAATATATGCCTCCGACCGTGGTTTGAGACCTTTCGAGTTGTAATCGGACAGCGCCCTCATGTCGAGCGAGCGTTTGTTTCCTTCTTAATTAATGCTAATTATCGTTTGTTTGACATTCGCCATACGGCTATCGTGATAATATTTTAGCGTACAATAGGACTTTTCGATCGTTCGCTCTCCGCGACAATGTCTCGATTGAACGCGCCTTTCGACGCTCCGCGCTCGCATACGGCCGTGCGTAGGACCGTGCGTCGCCGACCGCCTGGCCGGCCGGTGGGTACTATAAGAGATACGTCGCGCTCGGCGCGTCGAACGAGTCGAGCGAGTCCGGACGAGTCGTAAACGTACTTTCTCGAGTCTCTCGCCACTCCGGCGTGTTTCGACCGCTCTCCGTACCGTCGCCGACCGCTTGGCCGGTCGGTTGGGTACTATAAGAGGTAGGAGAGATTAATATTGTACGTGTCGCGCTCTCGACGTTGACAAACGAAGAATCGCCCGAACGGGTCGAGAACGGATTTTGTCGAGTCGCGACTCTGACACGGAGAGAACATTTATATAAAATGTTTGATTTGGAAACCACGAATATATAAAATAATATACGATCGTCGCAGAACGCGCCGCCGCCAAGTCTTCTCATGCTTGGAGGTTGCGTGTCTCGCGAGAACGTACGTTTCGACTCTCGCGTCGTCTCGTATTCCTCTTCGCCGGGGATTACGGTGCGGCTCTTCTCGTTCGTCGCCGAACGCGCGCAAAATTAACGCACACTTATTTATTACGAGCACAGCATTGCCACGAGTCGGTGTCGCAAGACCGAATGGCTCTTATGTGGCGCGCACGCCCTAGTGTGTTGGCCGCGCGGTTCCCTCTCGTTTCGTACGCAGCAGCGGAATCGTCGCGCTTACCGAGCATCTACTCCACGGATACGAGTTTGCGGGAAGAGTTGCTTCTTCCGCTCGCTTTGTACGCCGTAGCGAAATCTTATTGCTGGTCGTGTGCGGTTAAACGCGTACGAACCAGACAGAACAGTCCTCGACGTCTAGCATCGCCATCGTCGATCTAGCGTCAGGGTGAATCGCGCGCGTCTCTCGAGACCGCGCATCATAACATTTGGGAGAAGAAGAACACGAAGTATTTTGATCTTGTGGATTTTTGAACGGGAGAGGAGGAGGAAGAAGAGGAGAGGGCGGCGGCGTCGGGGGTTTACTCTCGCCTCCGTCGTTCTCTCGTACGCTTTACATAATAGCCGTTAAAACACAGCAGAGGTGTCGCCGACCGGCTGAGCAAGAAAGCCGGCGGCAAATAAAATGGCACATGACGAGCGTGTCGCGCGCGGCCGTTCGGTGTTTCGGGCATCGAAACGCGCGGCGCGCGCGAAAAAAGAGCTAGCGAACGAGTCGTCTGCTCGCAGTCGCGGTTACTCCCTTGCGAGTAACCTAACACGAAGCTCCCGTTTTTATCCTTCCAGTATCCATACTTGCCTTTGTCCTCAAAAATTAAAGCCATTCATGTCTCAGTGCTCTCATTAGAGGTGAAACCGCGAATGGCTCTTAAATTCATTTTGTTCATGTAGATTTGTACGGCACATTTACTTTGAGTAACTGTGTTTAACTTCTAGTATCTAATACATTCAAAACAGAGTCCCGACCAGTGATGGAAGGTACGCTTTCTTAGATCAAAACCAATCGGTTGCTGGTACGGCTCGCCCGTTCGTCCACCGTTTAATTTGGTGACTCTGCCAAACTTTTGTGAACATGATCTCACGGATCCATAGCAACCGGCGACGCATAGACTTGTCAAAATGCCTGCCTTATCACTGTCGATGGTAGGATTTCTGCGCCTACCATTGGGTTGTAACGGGTAGACGGGGAATCAGGGTTCGATTCGGAGAGGGGAGCCTGAGAAACGGCTACCGACATCCAAGGAAGGCAGCAGGCGCGCAAATTACCCACTCCCGGCACGGGGAGGTAGTGACGAAAAATACGATAGACGGGACCATCCGAGGCCCCCGTAATCGGAAATGAGTACACTTTAAATCCTTTAACGAGGATCCATGGAGGGCAAGGTCTGGTGCCAGCATCCGCGGTAAATTCCAGCTCAATAGCGTATTAAAGTTGTTGGCCGGTTAAAAAGCTCGTAGTTAAATCTGTGTCCACCCGTCGGTTCACCGTCGGGGTGTTTAACTGGCGTGATTTTGGGAACGTCCAAACCGGGGCTTAGCCTCGCGAGGGCGGCCCAACTAATATCCGTCGGGGTTTGCTCTTTACTGAGTGTCGAGTCGGGCCGGTACGTTTACTTTGAACAAATTAGAGTGCTTAAAGCAGGCTACCTTCGCCTGAATACTGCGTGCATGGAAATGGAATAGGACCTCGGTTCTATTTGTTGGTTTTTGGAAAACCCCGAGGTAATGATTAATAGGGAAGATGGGGGCATTCGTATTGCGACGTTAGAGGTGAAATTCTGGATCGTCGCAAAAACGGACAGAAGCAAAAGCATATGCCAAAAATGTTTTCATTAATCAAGAAAAAAAAGTTAGAGGTTTCGAAGGCGATCAGATACCGCCTAGTTCTAACCATAAACGATGCCAGCTAGCGATCCGCCGAAGTTCCTCCGATGACTCGGCGGGCAGCTCTCCGGGAAACCAAAGCTGTTGGGTTCCGGGGGAAAGTAATGGTTGCAAGCTGAAACTTAAAGGAATTGACGGAAGGGCAACCACCAGGAGTGGAGCTGCGGCTTAATTTGACTCAACACTGGGAAAACCTCACCAGGCCCAGACACCGGAAGGATGGACAGATTGATAGCTCTTTCTTGATTCGGTGGGTGGTGGTGCATGGCCGTTCTTAGTTGGTGGAGCGATTGTCTGGTTAATTCCGATAACGAACGAGACTCTAGCCTGCTAAATAGGCGTACCCCTATTGGTATCGCGGAACTTTGAAGAAAATCTGCCCGATTTTTTAGAAGAAGTGCCTCTATTTGAAAGAAATAAAATGTTCTTTCAACAAGACGGTGCTTGACCACACAACGCCGGGATTGAAACCCAAACTACTTGAACGAGCAGTTTCCTGGACGTTGGATGGGTCGGTATGGCCCGATACGTTGGCCCGCAAGATCCCCGGACCTTAATCTCTTGATTTCTTTTTTATGGGTAGGATACTGTAAGGAATCAATATAAAAAACGCTTCCCGAAACGTCGACGACTTAGAAACCAGATTGCGATATGAAATTTGGAATATCGAAGAGGAAGTAATGGAGAACGTCCAATTAAATTTATTTAAACGCATGCGAGCTTCTAAGGATGGTGGTCTTTTTGAGCACCTATTATAAATTAATCCGCTTTTTCAGAGCGACCAAAGTCAATCCGCTCTTTTCAGAGCGACTAAGTCAAACCGCTCTTTTCAGAGCGAAACCAAAACATTTATACTGGAAAAATCTTGTTCGCAAACATAATCATTTTTTTCACGTCTCGCTTAAAAAAAGGGCAAAAAGGGCGGATAATGTTAAGTCATTAAAAAAATTTATTATATAAATGGTGGATTAGAGGTCCGGGGCGACCGGGAGCGGGCAGATCTTCGTGATCGGCCGCGTGAGCCGGGAGGGGGGGCCGTGTCGAGGCTGACAACGCGAACTAGGCCGTTTGACCCCTGGATGCACCGCGTTGAACTCGCCCAAGGGCCCCACTTTGATGGCGGCCGGCAGCTCGTCCTTCCAGCAGAACCAAGGTCCCCCGGCTGGAGGTTGGCCCTTGCAGTCCCTCCATTTGCCCAGCTGTGAAGGTGCTGCAGATATTTCGGGACCACCTGTACCAAAAATGGTCAGCATGTTGTTAGAAGTCGCCATCGGCGTTTGTACCCCTGATTCGGCGGATCCTCCAAGGTGTTTTGACCCACAACCCGGGTTTAAAACCCAAACTACTTAAACGACCCATTTCCGGGACGGGGGAGGGTTCGGTATGGCCCGATTTTTTGGGCCCCAAGCCCCCCGGGACCTTAATTCCTTGATTTTTTTTTAGGGGAAAAACGGGGAAAGGAATCAAAAAAAAAAAACGTTTCCCCGAGAACGTCGACGATTTAAAAAAACCAATTGCGATAAAAATTTGGAATATCGAAGAGGGAAGAAATGGAAAAACGCCCAAATTTTAAATTTTTTAAACGCATGCGAGTTTTCTAAGGATGGTTGGTCTTTTTGAGCACCTTTAAAAATTTTAATCCGCTTTTTTCAGGGGGGCCCAAAAGTCAATCCGCTTTTTTTCAAAAGCAAACCAAGAAAAACCGCTCTTGGTCTGGCAGCATAGTCAGAATGCGCGACCACCGCTCGCGCAATGGAGGCGGGATGGTTTGGTCCCAATCCAACCCGGCCATCCACAAGTCCTGGATGAGGATCTTGGCCCTATTGATCACGGGAGCCGCCCCGCCCGCCCGGGTCAAAAAAATTTGGCTACAGCTGAGAGGATGGTGCGCTTGGTTGGATTCCCGACCTTCGACAGCGCCGGGGGGCTGCTCGAAGATGAAGCTCGTCGTTGGCCGGGACCCAGAGAACCCTAGGGCACCCACGCTGTCCACCCAGAGATGATCGTTCGGCTCTGCCCACGGCCGGACACAACGCGGTGTGAGTACCTGCCCACTTGCTGAGTTGAAAGCCGCCGGCAGCGAGGAGGGCCCCAGTCTGCCCGCTGGGTTCGAGCGCGCCCTCCATCGAGTTTGCTCCCGCGAGGATGTCGTCCACGTAGGTGTTTGGGCCCCGGGGTTTCAGCTGCTCCCAGGGGGAATCGATGGCCTCGTCCTGCGCGAGCTGTAGCAGGGTTCTGATGGCCAGGTACGGCGCGGGGGCTGTGCCATAGGGGACGGTGGTGAGTCGGTAGTCTTGCACCAACGCCGCCCGGGTCCGCCCGCCATAAAATCCGCTGAAGGTCAAGGTCATGCGGATGCACCCGGATCTGTCTGAACATCTTCACGATGTCCGTCGTGAAGGCGAATCGATGTAGACGCCAGCGTGTGAGGACCAGCCTAGGTCCGCCTGCAGCTTTGGTCCCGGGATCAAACACGTCGTTCAATGAGACCCCGTGGTGGTCCGGAAGGAGGCGTTGAAAACGACCCTGATTTTACCCCTTTCCGGGTTGACGCCTTCACCACCGCATGGTGCGGCAGGTAGTATGGTTCGCCGATTGCCTCGCCGCGGGGTGCCGGTTCCATGTGCCCGCAGGAGGCGTAGGTCGTCAGGAAGTCGTGATATCGCTCCCTGAGCGACGGATCGCGCGTCAAACACGCTTTAGTGCTGAGGAGCATTCGCAAGGCCCCGTGGCGAAAGACCCAAGAGCCGTCGTCGGGTGCTCCTTTCGAGGGAGCCGCACGATGTATCTTCCCTCACATCACGTGTGTTAGTCTCAGCGAACAGCCGCTCGCAACGAGACTCCTCTTTCGTGAGTTAAACGGCTGGGCGGCCACCTCTTCGAGCTCCCAAAACCTTCGGAGTTCCTGGTGAAGATCAGGCTGCGTGGTAGTATGGTGGACGGGGGACTCGGCTTGGAAGAGGATCGGCGGGTCCGATGAGGGAACCCCTCAGCCCCCCAACCGAAGACGGTAGGTAGGGGGCTGTTCCCCGGCTTTTTCCACGTTGACTCCTCCGTCGAAGCAGTACGCCGTTGATATCGGCGCCTGACGCGTCGACTGCCCGCCGGTTTGTCGGGAAAGGGGGGTGGCAAGCAAGAGGCCCCCAGGGCGGCCATTCTCCTCTCGGAATGTGTTTTCCTGGTGTGAGGGCGGTGAGCCCAGGCAGGACCAGCGCCTTCGGTAGGGTGATCCGTACTGTTGGCGTCGTCCTTTCCGATCTCCATCGATACTGCGTGAGTCACTCGCCCGGTCGTCGCGCCCTGATCGGAACCGTCACGTTCACTCGTCGGCGGGTAGTCTCAGCTGCTGTGGCTACGCGTTCCGAAAGAAAGGGGCCTCGATCCTGAGTCCAAGAGCGCGCCCTGTCAAACGATCGGCCAAACATTCACCAAACACTCGAATACCGGCGCGGTCGCGAGAGCACTGTGGTGAGAAGAGCTGGTCAGGCGGAGACCTTGGGACCTCTCCACGTTATCAGTTTGTTTGGCGGAGGTCTGTGCCGTTTTTCCCAAGCGGCAGGTTGTGGCGTCGTCTCCGGCTCTGTGTGCAGAAGCGTATGATGCTTCTCCTGGCAGTGGCGACAAGCGGTGAATTGAAGGGCAAGCTCCGGCGGCGTGACCCTGTCCCAAACAGTTGAAGCAGGCCTTCCTTTTGCGCACTTGCTCGCGGCGTTTCTCCCTCGAGTATGTCTTGAATCTCGGGGAGGAGCGCATGTGATGTTGCTCCCTGCACAGGGGGCACGGCGTGCCCTTGTGGCACTCGCGGCCATGGCGTGAGACGCGACGTTTGCCTTGCGGCCCGTACGCTTCTGTTTCGAAGCGGAGCTGGAAGTCATCGGCGTCCCCAGATTAGAGGCATCCCAAACCCTGAGCCCGCGTGAGGAGGAACGCCTTGAGCTCCTCGAAATTAGGAAAAATCCCGAGTCGATCGATGGCTTTCCCTAATAGCCTGGTGGCGGGGTCCAGCTTCTCGACCAGAATATGGACAAACCAGTCGTCCCAGTGCTCCACTGGGCGGCCCATTTCCTGAAGAGCGCGAAGCCCGGGTTTACCGCGCTAATCAGGCGGTTGATTTCCGCTGATGACGGGTTGGTTACCGGCGCGGCAGAGAGTAGCACGCGCATGTGAGTCGCCAAGAGGGGGGCTCGCCGGTTATCGTAGCGCGTCACGAGTTCATCCCACGCCAGCGCGTATCCGTCGGAAGAGATTTCGATATTGGCGACGGCGGCCTCCGCGTCCCCGCTTAGGCTGGCCTTCAGATACTGCAGTTCTGCGAGGGAGTGAGTCCCTCCACGTCATGGACCAGCGACTTGAAGAGGTCTCGGAACCTTCCCAGGCTAGCTGATCGCCGTCAAAACCTCGGCAAGCTTATCTTCGGCAGCTGGATCTGGCGCAACATGAACTTGCGGCACTTTGCCCGTCCCGGATCTCGTCGTCGGCCATAAAGGGAAATGATACGCGACTTCGGGGCTACGTAATTATCCTCGGTTTACCGCGTAAACGTCCTGCCGCATATAATCCGAAGAGTCATTTTCTCGAAAGAGAGGATGGCATCGTGCGCATCCCGGAAGCGCGTCCAATATGACTCGAGCAACTCAAGGCGCGTGGTGAGATACGTGCGTGTCATTTTTGTCCTTGCCGACTTTAATTAAATTGTTCCCCGAAGCGCTCAATATATCCGGCAGTATTCATCTGTTTTTTTTTTGCGAGATCCATCGCAGAGCGTTTCAAAAAAAAGAGATGGGAAGATTGACAAGCGCGTTCGAAACGCGATGGACCGCGTGAATTAGAGAGAGAAAGAACAAGAAAGAGAGAGAAGACGCGCACAGCTGATCGTGGCCCGAGGTCTTTGAGCCGGTAAGTGCGGGGTGCGGTACACGGCACTGTGGGCGCGGCAGGGTGCGCGGACGGTACGCGGCACTATAGGCGCGGCAGGGTGCGCGGCACGGCACGCGGCACTATAGGCGCGCAGGGTGCGCGGCACGGTACGCGGCCCTATAGGCACGGCAGGGTGCGCGGCACAGTACGCGGCACTATAGGCACGATGCACTAAACGAGCGGTTATTCACTGAAAAGGTCTTAGAGTTTGTCCTCACCCTCGCGATCCGGCTCGAAGGACCAAAATGTTGGCGACTCGCCGTGCAAATTTTTTTCCGGTTGGAGGACGGCCGGTGGATTGCGCGGATTAGAGGGTGGAGATTCAAAAGAAATGCTTTACACGTCACTTGTCTTTATTCACGGGACGCGAATCTGTGCCGTTGTAACTGACCACAGAAAAACAAATTACAAAAAAGAAAGTACAAAGATATATTTCTCGTTTTTCTCGATAATTGACGCGCAGGTACCGCTCGTCGTGCCAGTATCCAGACTGGCCCTTTTGGTCGCGAAAAGGAATTTCAAGAAAAGCCCCCTCCCTCGCTTCGGCTCCTCGATCCACCCGATCGCGAGGGAAAGGGGACCGTAGTTCTCGTAAACATCATCGAAAAATGTCCATAAAGGCAATCGAAAGCGGCGTGTACCCAGCACCAAAATAAATGTTTTTTATGGCTCGAGTCGCACCTTCCGAAAGCCTCGCGGTCATCGTGCCAAAAGTCGTTTTGTAGTGCCAGCGGAGTTTTTGCCCGACACTCCAACATTCATTTATTTATTTTCCGTGGGGGTTAAAGGGGGTATTGAAATTAAATCTCAATATGAGATTATTTCATATTTAAAATCTTGGCCGTGTCCAAGTAAAATTTGGGGGCCTTGTGCACCGGTATTTAATTCTAAGGGAAAATTTTTATTTCGTTGGATAACGCTTTTGCATCCCGTTTTTGGTTTCTTTTTTGCCCGTCTTATCGTTAAAAATCTACTTGTTAGGCAATATTCCCTCTTGGGCTTTTTTTTCCCGGCCAGGTATTTTTTTTATGACTTTGTTTCGCCCATCGCATTGTGGGGAGGAATTTCGAACATGAAATAATTGTTTTTGCGGGCCAAACGGGCCGAAAGAGGCAATATTTGCAAAGGGGCTCAGGGCCCTATTGAAAAATTGAGGGGCGCCCTTTATAATTTAGAAATTTTACTCAAAAATTGAAAAGGGTTTTTTTTCCCCCTTTGTTTACTTCCCCCTCGTTATTAAAATTGGGAAAGGGAATTTTTGCATTGATTTCTTTTTTAATTTTTTGGTTGATAAAAATTAAATTTAAAATTGTCTTCACCCGTTTTTGAAGACTACCGTTGGCTAATTTGGGCATATTCGCATACGTTCAAATGCAAAGGCGGGCGAGGTTTTAAAAAATTGTACTTTTTTGGGGGAGCGACAAAGGGCAAGGTTAATCGTAAAATTAAAAAATTTCGACGCCGAGTTTATTCCGGTTTTTTTTTTTCGACCCGCGAGCGAGAAATCTAAAAAAAACTCCCCTTTTTGTCTCGGGGTTTGGGAAAGGCTTTAAATGGGGAAAATCGCCCGCGAATGGGGATTCAGCACGTGTCCCACGCGTCGTCGGAGAGCCTTTAGCTGCCAAATTTCGGCCAAAAATTTCAAAAATGAGCAAATCGAGGGGGTCTAAACTGAAAGAGAGTCTCCGTGTATATAGCAAAAAGAGATCCCCGCGAATTTATCTCGTTCTAGACGAACTTCCGCGTTTTAATTTTGCCCGGGAGGTTTTGAAAAAAAATGTTTTTGCCTCAAATTTAATTTCTCCACCTTTACTTTTTTCCCTCCCCCCATCCATCCCCTTCGTATCTACGAGCCGTTTTTAAAAAAAAAAAAATTTGGGCCCCCCTGCGGGGAAAATTTTAAAACCCAAAATCGAAGGTTCTCGCACAACTTGTGGAACTGCAGGCACATGCCATCGACTTTTTCAAAACGCACTTTGCGGTCCACGGAACAATTCCCGGCCACGCCGGGCTGAGAGTCGTTTTAGTACCCCTAAACAAATTGGGGCCCGAAAAGCGCCAGGGCCCCCAACGCGGGGGGCCCCAGGAATGGCTCCCGCGCTTTCCCCCCTGTGCTCTGTAAACGCTTAAAAGGGGCGTAAAAAAGCGTCTTTGGACGTTCCCCCGGAGGGGGCTGTGCCGCGCCGCCACCCGGGGCGCCAAATCCTTGAGTCGCCCGAAATGACACCCCCAAAAAAATAAAAATTGGAAAAAAAGAAAGGCAAAAAGCGTTTTTAAAACGTTGGCGAACGCGCGCCCAGAAAATGCTCCCAAAATTAAAGAGGGGGGAGCGTGTTTTGTATCCAAGTGTGGGTTTACGCGAGAGCCGAGGAAAAATTTTGGGATGAAAAGGTAAGAGCGCGCGCAAAGGGGAAGCAAAAAAAGGGCCCCAAAAAAGGGTCAGGGGGTGAACGGAAACCGCTTTCCCAAAGGGGGGGGCCCGCGGGGCGCTTTGTCCCCCGTGTAGGTAGCGCATTGCCTCACCGTCTCTCTCTTCCGTACATCACACAAAATGACCGACGGCCTCGCACTCTGTCCCGCGTCTCTTGGGGGCGATGGGCGCTCGCCCCGCCTTATGCCGGGCCCCCCTTGGCCCGCAAAACTAAGGGTTTATTACGGAGAAATATACGGCGCGTCTCGCCCGGGCGGAGAGAGCATTCTTTAACCCCTTAACCCTTACGGAGAATGGTTTTTAAAACGCGAGCCGAAACCCCTTGTCCCAGTCCACGAAAATTTTTGTAAAGCCAAAAAAAAAAGGGCCGGCGCGCCGCGTCGTGTACTCGTCGGGAAAGATTTTCCCCCCGAATTTTTGTATATAAAAGAAAAAGGAGGGGCCGGGGAAATTTTGAACCCCCCGAATTTCGTCTCCATTCCCCCCAAAAAGGTGTGGGTTCGGTTAGCCCCCCCGGGGATTTTCCTTCTCGCGTTTTCGTGTGCTGCCCCTAAATTTTTCCCCTCGTCCCACGCTCTCTCTCTCTCCCTCTTTTATAAAAAAAAGAAGAGAGCCGACGATTTAGGGACGCGGAGGAGGCCCAAAAGGGTACGAAAAAATCACTAGGGACGGGCCTCAAGCCGGGGAGATTCCCGGAAATTTTAAACATATTA
Source organism: Nylanderia fulva (assembly GCF_048542155.1). NCBI lineage: Eukaryota > Metazoa > Arthropoda > Insecta > Hymenoptera > Formicidae > Nylanderia > Nylanderia fulva. The sequence continues at coordinate 1,225 of NW_028190823.1, read as the reverse complement.
TTAAGGGGGAGGAAAAAAAAACTGACCAGGATTTCCAGTAAACGGCGAGCGAAAAGGAAAAGCCCAAACACCGAATCCCGCGGTTCCCCCCGCAGGGGAAAAGTGGGTTCGAAAGGATCCGCTTCCCCCAGGGGGCCCCGGGAAGTCGGCAAATTGGATTCGTAACTTCGGAATAAGGATTGGCTCTGAGAAGCGGGGCTGACGTGCCGGGCCTGTGGCGAGGTGAACGTCGGCGTTCTCGCGCCGGTCCCGGGATCCGAGCTCGGTCCCGTGCCTTGGCCTCCCGCGGATCTTCTTGCTGCGAGGCTTTCCGTGGCGGCGGCAAGCCGTCGTGGTCGTCCTCTTCGGCCGCCATTCAACGCTCAGCTAGAACTGGCACGGACTAGGGGGAATCCGACTGTCTAATTAAAACAAAGCATTGCGATGGCCCTCGCGGGTGTTGACGCAATGTGATTTCTGCCCAGTGCTCTGAATGTTAACGTGAAGAAATTCAAGCAAGCGCGGGTAAACGGCGGGAGTAACTATGACTCTCTTAAGGGAGCTGCCGATTTTGGTGGTTTCCATGCGCCAACCCCACCTCCTCGCGGTGAGAGTCGGGCAACGTCGGAACCAACCTCCCGGCGGCCAACGGGGCTCTGGCTTGGCGGAGCGGCAACGCTCCGTCCGGGTCCGTGGGGTTGCCAGCCCTTCGGGTCTGTTTACGGCAGGCACCACAAGAAGAGAAAAATATAATCTCCGGCGGCAGCCTCGGGCCGCCGGTCCTGTCGTCCCTTCGCTACCCTCTCCTGACCCCTCTCCAGGCTCTTCTCGTCGGCCGCCCGCTAGGCCACGACGCCGCCCAACACCCGCTGCCCCTGTCCCTGCTGCCCGCAAGCCCCGCAATTCCCATGCCCACACTGTGATCGTGCGTTCACCACGAAGACCGGACTCGGCCTCCATCGCCGATGTGCACACGAGGCCATCGTCAACGAGGAGGTTAACGTCGAGAGGGTTAACCGCCAATGGAGCGACGAAGAGAAGCGCATGATGACGGACGGGAGGAGGCGGCTTGGCCGCGAAATCGATGGCGTTTAGGTGTTTATGAAATCAACATCGTTAACACGTCGTTCCGATTTATGATCGATTATAATCGCCCGTTATAAAAACATGAAAGCCGTGAGGCGAGTTTAAATGAGATTGCGAGACACAGGTGGCTGCATCGGTGGCCGCGCTGACGAATTTGAGT
>NW_028190822.1:0-50000 GCF_048542155.1 Nylanderia fulva | reverse complement strand
ATAGCGTGTATGAGAGTAATTGGTGCGAGACTCCGTAAATTCCTGTTTACGGAGACGAACAAAATTTCAAAGAGTGCGAGTGAGAAAATACTGGACATTGTGGGAGAATATGAGGAACAGATGATGAAAATGTTGTGCAAAAATGAGAGAATACAGGGAAAACTGGATGAGTGTATGCGTCGAGCGAGTCGGGATTTAGCCTACGGCGGAAGTGGAATGAGCTATGCGAGCGTGAGTGCGAAAAATGTTGAAAAGAGCGTGATTGAAAAGGTACAGGAAGTGAATGTGAAAACGAGTGAAAACGAAAGAGAAGAGTTATGCGGTAATAGTGAGAGCGGATGATGCAAGTGCGAGTGTGACAAGTGAGGAAGTAAAGGAGAGAATGATGAAGCATGTGAGCAAGTCACTGAATGTGCGTGTGAAAGCGGTGAGGAAAGAGAGGTATGGAGGTGTAGCGATTGAGACGATGAGCGAGAGTGAGTTGAAAAGAATAAGAGAGTGTGGTCAGTTTAAGAATGCTGGCCTAAAGGTTGAGCTGCCTCGCAAGATAGTCCCAAAGATCATCTTGTACGATGTGCCGAATGATATGGCGAGTGAAGTGTTAATGAGAGAAATGTATGAGAGGAGCTTGAAAGGGCGAGTGGATGAGAGAGTATTTATGGAACGTGTGCGTGTTGTGAGTAGGAATGCGAAGAAAGATGCAACCTGCGGAAATGAGATATTAGAAGTTACGAGTGCAATAAGAAATGTGCTCTGTAGTGACGGACGAGTGTTAGTGCATTGGAAGGCCTTTAGGGTGAAAGAGTTTTTCAGTGTGCTGAGGTGTCACAAGTGTTTTGCATTTGGTCACATGATGCGGCACTGCACTGAAAAAGAAAGGATGTGTCAAAAGTGTGGATGCGTAGGACATATGATGAGAGAATGCAAAAAGGAGGGTGAATGCAGAAATTGTAAGCTGAAAGGGTACAAATGCGATCACTCGATTCTGTCCGGAGTATGCCCGGAATATGTAAGAGCGCTAGAAAGAGAGAAAGCGAGAATAAATGACGAATGAATGGTGCGTGAATGTAATGCAGTAATACTGCCAGAGAGCGTATGCGGTTATGTGTGATCTGGGTAAGTTGATGCGCGAGCATCGAGTGAGTGTAGCACTGCTGCAAGAACCGTATGAAAGGCATGGACGTGTGGTGGGCTTGCCCATAGGTATGGATGTGATTGTGTGCGAAAGTGGGACGGTGAAAGCAGCAGTGGTGGTAAATGACTTTAGGTTAGACGTGATGTGCGTGAGAGAGTGTACGAATAAGCTTGGAGTGAGTGTGTGGTTGAAGGGGGACTTTGGCGAAATGTATGTGGTGTCCATGTATTGCCAGTATGGTAAGTGTATCGAGCCGTACTTGGCGTACATGGACAGAGTATGTGAGACGGCCGAGAGAAAGCGTCTGCTGATAGGTATGGATGCGAATGCCGTCTCTCCCTTGTGGTATAGCAAGGGTGGAGGCAGCAGAGAGAGTGAAGCGCGTGGTAGAGTGATTGAGGAATGGATGATTGCGAGCGGGATGAATGTTGTTGAATGAGCCAAGCGAGTTTTACTCGTTCAGCGGGCCGAATGGGGAGAGTGACATCGATGTCACTTTCGTGAACGGCGTGAATAGAGGGTGCCGGTATGAGTGGGAAGTAAAGCCCGACTGGGGAGTGAGTGACCATAACGTATTGTTAATACGGATGGTACACAGAGAGAATGTAGGTACGAATGAGGGCATGCGTAGATGGGTGTGCAAGGACGTAGACTGGGAAGGATATATGTGTGATATGCGATAGAGTGCGTTAGAGGATGCAGCGAGCGCCATAGACGAAGCGGATGCGCAGAGCTGTGTAGAGCGAATGATGAAATGGATCCATAGTGCGAATGATCGATGGATGAAGAGGTGTAAACCTGTGTATGCTAGGAAGCTTGTGTGGTGGACGGATGAGCTTGAGAAACTGAAGAAGGCTGTAGGAAGGAGCAGACGTGCCTACCAGCGTGCGAGAAAGAGGAATGGAAGCAGAGTGGAAGAAAGAATGAATGAATATAAGTATGTTTTGCGGGAGTATAAGGAGGAAATGCGAAGAGTGAAAGAGGAGAATTGGAAGCGATTTGTGTGCGTGACTGGGAAGAGGGATCCATGGAGCGATGTATATAAGGTGTGCATGGGAAAGCGTGATAGGGTAAGATTAAGTGGCATAAAAGTGGGTGATAGAGTGACGAGTACATGGAAAGAAAGCGCGGATGAGCTAATGAAGAGATTCTTCCCGGCAGCAAGGACGAACGTGGCGATAGACGCCAGGGGAGACGTGAGGGAGGAAGAAAAGCAGTTTGAATGGAGCGAAGTGGATGTGGCAGTGAGATCGATGAAAGTGGGTAAAGCACCCGGTATGGATGGTGTGAGTGCTGAGATGTTGCGAGCGATTTGGCGTGCTGTCCCGGTATGGATGAAAAGAATGTATGATGTCTGAATACAGCGTGTTTCCCCCCGGCGTGGAAGACTGCGCGGGTGGTAGTGTTATTGAAGTCCCCCGATAAACCTAGGTCGGACCCTGGGTCTTATAGGCCCATTTGACTGCTGTCCGTGCTGGGGAAAGTGTTGGAGCGAATGATGGTTGGAAGACTCGAGCGAACGATGTGTGGAAGAATGTGTGACGCCCAGTACGGATTCGTAAGGAATCGGTCGACCGAGGATGCATGGAATCGAGTGCATGACTGGGTGAATGGGTCGGAGAGAAAGTATGTGTTAGGAGTGTTCGTGGACTTCAAAGGAGCGTTTGATAACCTAAAGTGGGAATGTGTGATCGAGAAATTGCGTGAGGTTGAATGTGAAGAAATTGAATTATGGAAGAGCTATTTTAGCGGCAGGCGTGTATGCATGATGGGTGCGTGTGACATAGTGTGGAAAGACGTAAAGCGTGGCTGCCCGCAGGGCTCCATCTGTGATCCATTTATATGGAACCTAATGATGGATGAACTGTTTTGGCGGCTGCGTGAGAGTGAATGTAAAGTGGTTGCGTACGCGGATGACTTGTCGTTGGTCGTGGAAGGACAGAGCCGAGCGGAGTTGGAGAGAAAGGGTACTAAGTGGATAAGAATGGTGTACGAATGGGGAGTGAAAGTAGGTGTGAGTGTGTCTGAGAACAAGACTGTGATGTTGTTGATGAAAGGTAGTATGGCTGGGACGAGGCCTCCCAATGTACGAGTGAATGATAGATGCGTGAGGTATGCGAGGAGCGTGAAATATCTGGGTGTTTGTGTGAGTAAAAGGATGAACTACAGGTTGCATCTGGAGTGTCTGAGAAAGAAATGTATGAATGTGGTGGGAAAATTAAGACGCGTGTTGAGAAGTGAGTGGGGTGTAACGTCCAGACAAATTTCAAAACTTCAAACTTTTTCAAAACTTTATCCTTTAAATTATTAGTCATGACAATCTCTAACCTGCATGAAAGACCGGTAATAACGAATATTTAATCACATATAATTACTCGTAGGATAAAACATGTCTTCTCACAAATGACGACAGAGTAATAATTCACTTTTAAATTTAATAATATTGATAGCATAAAAGGCATAATTAATAAAGACTCTCTACTCTCGATCATTCGTTAGGAAACATAAACCTGAAATAAGAATAAGCGTGCCTATATTATAACTATTCATAATTCAAGAGACTTAAAAATCGTACACTGTAATGCGTAGTAACATTGTATCCGTCACACGTTCGAAAGTACTAAATAAGGATACCATAGTTCGACTATGAATATATAAGTATTTAAAATACTTATTGATTATTTGTGAGAAAACCTAAAATAAGGTTAAGAACGTATATATATATATATATATATATATACGTCAAAGGGTTTGTTCCGAGACACCTTCACGACTCTATATATATATGTCAATCGTATACTTTCACGACACTATATATATATATGTCAATCGTATACTTTGACGACACTATATATATTCTCTGGCGATTTCAATGACTGTATAAGACATATAGTATTCTCTGGCGATTTCAATGACTGTATAAGACATATAGTATTCTCTGGCGATTTCAATGACAGTATAAGAAATAATATTTGACATACAAATAATTTGAACGACTTAAATGAAAAGTAGTTACTTATTTTTGAATAGATTTCGATTAATTATACAGATTGACTATTACGATATAATATTCATTTTACTAATATTAAATATGCTAAATTTTAAATATGTACACGATATATATATATTAACACACAAAACTTCTTATAAATACATTTACTTATAATTATAAAACCCGAAGATCATATACATAGCGCAAAATAACATTATATCCATCATACGCCCAAAGGAGCCACTACACTAAGAGAAGAATACTATTATTTTCTCTCAATGCATGTATGAAACCCGCCTTATTAAAACGGCACTACCTGAAAATATATATATATATATATACATATCGCTTATAAAGAAGTATACTAAATAATTAAATAATTATGTATGAAAGCTGCTTTACTATGTGAACTCGGCTTTACTCGCAAGGAAACATCCAGAAGATTCTAGAAGGTTCTAGAACAATAGCATGATGCAATGCATGATGCAATGCTGAAACACGTTGCATCCTGCAAGGCCCGTTGCAAGCCGCGTAGCGATGAGTCACCAACGAAGCACCGCTATCGCTACCAAGAAGAAGATAAGATAAGTCGGAGCGCATAGCCAACCAAGGCATACCGCTATCGCTACCGAGAATAGGACAAGGAAAGTCAGAGCGCCCAGCGATGAGTCACCTAGGAACGCCGCTATCGCTACTAAGAAGCCATCTCTCCGGGACTTAACCGTCGCAATCTCTACCAGGAACAGATTGTCTCCGGTACTTCCCCGGCACATCTCTCCTACCATTGGCTGAGCCACATCGCCCGATGGGAGGAGCGAGCCCCATTTTTGGGTATATAAACCCGGCTCCCGGCACGGAACGGCAGTGATTTCGTCGCAGTGGTTCCAGTCAACAACAATCCAGCACTCAACCAGCAAATACTACGGGGTTCTGAAGACATTGAGACATAGCCGCTATTTCGGACCGAGGTACCGAGGCTCCTCAGCTCTTCAACTCAGAGGGAAGAACACAGTAGCGAAGTGTACCATAGCAAGGCACATAAGACATTGTCTAACCTTGTGAGTATTTAAGCCAGTTCACATATCCCTAAATAGTAAAGCGCGACGGACACTCATTATATTTAATCATTATATTTAATTAATTATTTAACCACTGAATTTCGAACTCAATCTTATTTCACATTACGAACTCTGAATTTCGAACTCAATCTTATTTCACATTACGAACTCTGAATTTCGAACTCAATCTTATTTCATATTACGAACTCTGAATTTGAATACAGACATAAGCCATATATTACTCTGCGTTTCCGATATTATTCCAATCTACGATTTGCATCTGCATACGTCTGCGTTACAATCGTCGATCTATTTAATATTTTATCCAATACTATTCAATATTATTTAACCGATATCGCATACTTATTCAATCTATTATAATAAATATACTTATGTATTTTATTATATCACTGCTTATTTATATATGTATGTAACCCCGTATCCTACTACCTATTAGCGAATTGAATAACGCTAATTCCTCAGTACACATTAGAATATTATATCCTGTCAGAAGGTAAATTCGCAAATCATCTCAGAGATGCACGTTTAGTAAAGTGAACGTAGCATTAGCCTATTAAGACCAGGACCTGAGAACCCGGAATAACCGGATGTATACCTACCTCTCTATTCTTTTATGCTTTTAATACCTTGCACTTTCCAATAATTGCGAATTACTTTACCACACCGACTGACAGTGATCTTGCATATTGATATTTAAATTTATTTGACAAGTGTACTCCACCTTACCCTATTTGCTACTATTAAAACCATACCCTGTCATAAGGTAAATTCGTTACTACGATTCTGAGATGCACGTTCTGTAAAGTGAACGTCGCATTAACCTTCGGGGACCGGAATCCACGGGCAACCGTACATTTCTTCACCCTTCCCTGCTTACTCTCTCTCTGCTTTACAAACCTAACGAATTACTTTACCAAACCAAATGACAGTGGTCTTAATGATTATTAAAAATAATTAATTCACAATTTACAATTCAATTCATTGATGCTTGAAGCTACACGTATTAATACTCTTAATATAGATATTAATACTTATATTCAAACCTCTATTCCTAACTCCTCTATACCCATTAGAGTTATATCCTGTCAGAAGGTAAATTCGCAAATCATCTCAGAGATGCACGTTTAGTAAAGTGAACGTAGCATTAGCCTATTAAGACCAGGACCTGAGAACCCGGAATAACCGGATGTACACCTATCTCTCTATTCTTTCATGCTTTTAATACCCTGCATTTTCCAATAATTGCGAATTACTTTACCATACCAACTGACAGTGATTTTGATATTCATTGACAATTTGTTACTTCAAAGTCTAAGATTTATTTATTCATTAAGAATTACTATTTCAAGGTTTAAGATTTAATTATTAACGATTGAAACATCAAGTATTAATATTCTCAACGCAGATATTAATACTCCTATTCAAATCCTTCCTTTTATCCACGTTATTACAAATCCTCATTTAATACAGGTTTATTATAATAATTACTGACATAAGGTTAATTTATTAATAGGTGAAGGGCTTTCTCGCATAAGATTAACCTTTCATCTTTGTTCGCTCTCCTTAACAAGTAAATCACGCTACAAACGTGAGTCATATTCAATTATTTCAAATAATAGAACAATCTATCTTTCGATTTATTCATGTGAATTTATTTAACCGTTAGATGGTCTCTCCTTTCCGACGAAGGAATCAGATCGATCGAAACGAGCAGCACCTTCACAGGCTACGCAAACGTAGATCTCGAAGACCTCTAAATCTAAACGTTCAAATTTATCCAACGCGAATAATCATACAACTGTTACGTCCGGCAATTCACCTTACGATAAATCACCTTATGCACAAGTCGGTCTTCTCTCGCGTCTACCTCGGTAAACGTTCGAGAAGCTGCTCTCTACTTTTTTAGGGCAACCTGCTAGGCCGGCTATACCCTGGGATGCCGAGAGCTTGAGATTCGATTGAGAAAGTCGGATGGAGAAGGAATTCTGCGGGTCGGGTCGAGAAATAAAGATATTTTACAAGTATAAAAATTGTTTATTCATTTATAAATCCTTTAGGTTGATACAAAATCTACTGGTCCTGACTCGGTTCAGGATGAGCTTGGAACTGTATTACAATGTTATTGAGCTCCTGTTCAGAGTCGTTAGATTGGTTAAGATAGTTTATAAAGGAAGTTAAAATTATTCTGTGCTCCTTCTGGGATGAAGTTATTGACGTCGTCGGGAGCGAGTACCACGGTGTCCTCGTCGAAAATATTAGAATTAGGTTGTAAAAATGGATCGTATTCCGGAGATGCTAATTGTTGAGTTTGATCATGGACGTAATACAGGGTCAGTTAGAAATTGATGATTTGGATCTATTAAGTAAGTATTTGATTCTGAATGAGACTGTTCAGGAAATTGAGGGTAAGAATAGTCAATGTGTGGAGGAATATTATTAATTGGCGAATAAGTGTCTGAAGAGGGAGGTTGTATGATTATTCGCGTTGGATAAATTTGAACGTTTAGATTTAGAGGTCTTTGAGGTCTACGTTTCGGGTGATTTACCGTAAGGTGAATTGCCGGACGTAACAATAGAATTACGCAAACTCGAATTTAAATTCTACAAACCAATCTACATTGGCATGTGCATACTCGACGTATCAAAAGTATGTCTTTATGAATTTCACCACGAATACATGTCACCGCTCTATCGTGACAATTGTAGAGTAATGTACACCGACACGGATAGTTTAATATATCAAATTAAATGTCAGGATGTCTATGAAAATTTGAAACGCGACATCGCTCGATTCGATACCAGCAATTACGCCGCGAATAATGCGTACGGTATACCGCTCGCGAATAAAAAGGTGCCGGGTCTGATGAAAGATGAGAATAACGGCGCGATAATGACCAAATTCGTCGGGCTTAGAGCAAAAATGTATGCTTTGCGGGTGGATGGTAAAAAGGACACTAAAAAGGCAAAAGGTGTCAAAAGTAACGTCGTAGCGCGTAGTATAACATTCGACGATTATACACGCTGTCTTAATGACGAGATTGAAATGACGCGTCAACAGTCATGTATAAGATCGAAATTGCATAAAGTGTATACCATCAGCGAGACAAAAATTGCTCTAAGTCCCTACGACGACAAGCGGTATGTCGTACCTGATTCGACCGACACCTTGCCGTGGGGACATTATCGAATACCATTGTAAATAAATTATATTGTAAGGACGTATTAATGGGAATTATATATATTTTGTTATATATTTCAAAAATTTCATATATTTCATATATGTTATACAATATATATTATGTTTGTTACGTCTCGTGGGGTCGCGGCTGCGAAAATTTGAATGCAGAGCTCGGCTTTTTCCACGAGACACGATCGCTATTACGGGTACGCGAATCTATGCGATTCTCCCCGGGGATACCCGCGATCTGAGGTTATTCGCGCTGGAACTGAGGTGATCGGATTATTGCGAGGGACCTACCTGTGACTCTACTGTAATAAAGATAGCTTCGTCGATTGCTCTATGCGAAACGTCGTTGGGGTTGCGTAAATAATCTTCGTACGTAAACTGACAAAGCTCGCACAAATCACCGATTCGCGTGAGGGTAAGTCGGAAGTTGCAGACTCCGCAATTTATTCCGATAGGTGTTCCGCCTATGATTAGAGTATGCTTCCGAATCCTTGTCCAAAGTAATTTCGAGACTCTAGGTAAGGTGGAGTAGCATGAAATGCAGAGAGCTGCCTTAGTCTCAAAATGGATGTACCCGACACCAACTTGGCAGTAGAATAAGGGTTCAAACGGTACGAAGAGATTAACTTCTGGAGGAGGAGTTATACCTCTAAGGGTGAGTGGGCACATTTGTGTTTGTTGCGTAATCGAATTGATAATGCGTCATTCGCTCGTAGATCTTCGGTGAACCCGGCAGTTATCGAGAAGTTAGTAGTCGTCGGCAAAACCGTCGGTAATTGTTCAGTAAAACACTGGTAAGGTGCCAGTAAGGTGTCGATAACCCGTTGGTAAAAGAACGTATGTTGGTATATCGTCGGTAATGTCGGTAAAAGAACGTATGTTGGTATATTGTTGATAACGTCGGTAAAAGAACGTATGTCGGTATATCGTCGGTAATGTTGGTAAATCGAAAGTGTTCTCAATTGATTATTGTTTAAATGACTACCTTGTTGTACGGATTTACGAAGTTATTTTTTTTGAGACACAAGATTTTTAAGAGATTGAACTATTTGCGTTTTTCCGTGTTAGAATTCCGAGAGTGGCACCGCATGTGGTGGTCGACCCTAGTTTTATAGCCCGACCTTTTTTTTTATAGCTTCCGCAGTGACGATGGAAAAGAGGAAAAATGCGTCGGAGATTTTTCTAGAATGTTCTCTTCCACGTGGTAGAAGCGTCTCTGAATTTGCTAACACGCGCGATTCCTTAGGTTAACGTGAATTTCACTTACCTTTAGTAGCACTTTCTTGATCGTGTCGGCTCGTACTTGGAGGTAGTGCGTGCGGCGAGGGTCGTTCACTGGGATGTTTGGCGGCGGCAGGCGTCGTGGTTGGAACGTTATTGGTATGCACTTCCACTGTAGGAGTTCGTCGTTGTTATTATTTTTAATGTTGAAAATGTTCTCGTATTCAGGATCGGCCTGATATTCCACTCCGAGGAATTGAGAATATTCCTCGGTCGCTGATTCGCGATAAAGTCGGTTTAGTTTTCGTAATTGATTCTTCCTTCCTGCGCGTCGGGTCTTAGGCATATTGAATTTGATGCATCCTCTGAATGATTACTCAAACAAGGAGGGTTGATATGCGGCGGACCTCACTATCAATTCCTTATTTTGGCAAATGCTGAGAATGTTAATTCTGACTGTGATGAGCGGTGGTCCGCTCCAAACACAGTTTGAATTATTCTGAATTCAAACGCCGTATGACAAATTTAAACGCTATCGTATTTTATCACGGGAGTGGATGTTTGAAGAATACTGAACACTAGTTTTCACACATGAATACACTGATTTATTCGTATAGTAGTACAAAATTCGAGACTAAAACTTAGAATTAGAATTTAGATTTAGACTTAGAATTTAGAGTTAGAATATTATACTTAGAGTTAGAATTTTAGAATTAGAGTTAGGATTTAGAATTTGGACTTAGAGTTAGAATTTAGGAGTGCGACTATACTGTTCGGTGTCGCGCAGAGAACTGCCGAAATTCGGGACTGCTCTGAGGTCCTTCGTTTCGGCGGCTCGGGCCTGCGGCGGCCTGGAGAGGGGGAACTCCCCGGAGTAGGGGCTCTCACCGTGGTGGGAGATCCTTAGGCGCTACGAAGCGCCACGCTTAGTTTCTAGGCGGAGTTAAGCGTCATGGCCGGCTTTGGCGCGCTTTTCAAATAGCGTTTAAGGAACTTGGAGTAAACGAAAAAATTTATACGGCCTGACGTGACATGTTATACAATGATTGAATAAAATACATTAAATAACATTGTTTTTATGTATCCAAGAGTTGTGCAAACTGTCGAATCCCAGCCATTTCACATAAACCTCGTCACCCCTCCTGCGCAGTATTTTCTGCACGAGGTACACATCCGGATAATTTGCACGATGCAGCTCATGCTCGTAAAACGCTCCAGCGATAGATGTCTTGCGATAATCCTCGAGTAGATATGTTACGGGATTAGTATGCTGCACTTTAACAATCTTAAACACCTCGGTTGTCCAATTTGGCGTGTATCCCTTCTCGAAAAGTTGTTTGTATTTGCTGACGCGTACCTGATCACCTACTTTGAACTTTGCCGGGCCCGCGATTTTTACACGATTGTACACGGTAGCCAAGAGTCTTTCGGCGATCGCGGGGGTAACGTCGGCGGGTCGCATACCAATCGTTCGATGCTTGCGTCCGTTGTAATCTGATACGAGACGTGGTAGCATGTCGAACCACTTGTAAGTACCATTCAGCGTAAACATCTTCCACATGTCGTTCTTTAGCGTGCGATTGAATCGCTCGACGACCGACGCCTTCAATATCGAATATGTAGAATAGTGATCAATGTTATGTCTTCGCATAAGTCGTTGCACATCGGCGTTGTAAAATTCCTTTCCGTTATCGTTTTGCATGTTTTTCGGGCATCTCTTGCTATCCCGAATTATCTTGGCGACTGCGTCAGCTGTCTCGCTTCCTCCTTTACTTTTGAGTGGTACAGCCCACGCATACTTGCTCAACACATTGATGATGGTGAGTATGTAGTGGTAACCTCTGTTGAAACGGGAGTATGGACGCATCTCGACAATGTCGGCTTGCCACAAATCATCGTATCCTCGCACTATGACATGTCTTCGAGGGAAATTTTTTCTCGCTGACGCGTGCAACTCGTTTACCAACTGCCGTTTCTCCAAACTATGTTGCTCGTTGTTATTTTCACTATTTATTCTCGTTCTTTCGGGTTAAATTCTCGTTCTTTCGGGTTCGTGTCTCGTTGTTTCGGGTTCGTGCCTCGTTGTTTCGGGTTTTTTCGGGTTAAATTCTCGTTGTTTCGGGTTTGTGCCTTGTTCTTTTGGGTTAGATTCTCGTTCTTTCGGGTTCGTGCCTCGTTGTTTCGGGTTTGTGCCTCGTTGTTTCGGGTTCGTGTCTCGTTCTTTCGGGTTAAATTCTCGTTGTTTCGGGTTTGTGCCTTGTTCTTTTGGGTTAGATTCTCGTTCTTTCGGGTTCGTGCCTCGTTGTTTCAGGTTAAATTCTCGTTCTTTCGGGTTCGTGCCTCGTTGTTTCGGGTTCGTTGTTTCGGGTTCTTTCGGGTTAAATTCTCGTTGTTTCGGGTTCTTTCACGTTGTTTCGGTGTTCTTTCACGTTCGTACCACGTTGTTTCGGGTTCTTTCACGTTCGTTCACTCACGTCCTTGGCCCATTCGAAAATCGTTCCTGACTCGATCACAGCCTCGTCCCAAGTCGTTTCTGATCCGTTCGTAGCCCGCCTTGGCCCGTTCGCAGCCGTCCCTGAGCTGTTCGCAACCCTTACTGAGTTGTTGATAGCCTTGTATGTAACCTTTAAGGACTTGTTCGTAGCCTCGTTCGCAACTCTGTTTGACATGATCGTAACCTCGATCGTAGCGGTCGCGTTCACCACCGTTTCCAGGAGGTTCACTGCTGCTTCCGGGTCGTTCACTGTTGCTTCCGGGTCGGTCACTGATGCCACTCATTGTTGTTTGGTAGCACGCTGATAATCCTTCGTAGCTGTTCGTTTGCAACCACTCGAGAATCCCTTCTAGACGTTTCACAACTGTTTGATAGACGTTTCTGAGCCAACCGCCCATTAGATGCCTGTGTCTGAGGTAGTGTTTGGCGCACGCAGAAGCTTTTTTATCGCAGTTTCCAACGCTCGTACATCCTTTTCTAACGCAGCCAGCTTCTCATCTGACTCTTTTTGTTGGATCATCAATGTTTTAAAGCACTCTTCCAGGTACAATTTGTTGACGACATCGGTATCCGCCTCAGGTTGCGCTACACGGCGAATCTTGCGCGATCTCGCGTCATAATCTGTAGCGACGCGATGCAGAGCGTTTTTGCGCACGCATTTTCTAATCAATCTATACCATTGATCGTTTGTGCCAGGGGTTGCATCATTTCTCCTCTCGAATAATCCAAATTTATTGATAGACATTTTTTCAATGCTTTGTAAAGTGTCACACGATGAACTGAATAGATTGTCGGGAACCTTGTTTAATTTATAATAATGCCCGCTTCCCGCAGTTCCTCGATAATCGACAAAATCTCGTTGTCATGCGCGTTGTCGCCAGCTTGGTGCGAAGCATCGAGCAATCGTAGGCGATCCACTAGCTCGTTGGGGTCGTCCCAGTGCACGTAATCAATCTTATTGTTGGTTAGCGTCATAGCGCGAGGCATTCCCATGCCAGATTTTGGGTCGTCCGATTGCACCCGCGTCAACGGTGCGATTATAGTAGTAAGTAGTAAGTAGTAAGTAGTAAGTAGTAAATTTTATTGGTCCCCTTGGGGTTTCAATTCCCTTACAATTTAACAATACAGCAGCCGCATATACAAAGGTAGTAATACAAACAAAAAAAAACAAAAAAACAAAAAATATAAAACGCACGCTACCATGATCTCTTCGCTATTAACCTCTTAACCTATCTTATTGCTAACTTAACCTATCTGTCCTAAGAGGTTGGACTTCCGCTTTGGGTCGCCCGTTGCCCAACCCATCTCCCCTTGGCTTCTGCCCAACCCCATGTACACACACACACGCTTCTTGGACTTCCATTTCCTCTTGCTTTCTTTTCTTAAACATTCTTCCCCTTTGCCCCCCTCACGTCATTCTCTCCTCCAATCATCCTCCTTCCCTCCTAATCTCTCCACACTCCTCTCTCCTCTCCCTTTTCTTATCTCCCTTTCTCTCTCTATCTCACTCATCCATCCTTCCCCCTCTCCCTTTTCTCCTAGTATCTCCCTCACTACTTCCTGCCAACTCTCTTTCCTCTCCCCCCTCACTTCACACCTCTCCCATACATGCTCCCAAGATTCTACCTCCTCTCCACATATCCTATATTTCCTCTTTTCTGCTTCCTCCCAATACCTGCTTTCTAAAATCTCACTTCCTAATCTAAATCTTGCTATCCTCCTCCATCTACTCTCTCCCCAATCCTTTCTTAAGTATTCTGGTACTCCTTCTCCTCTAACCTCCTTGTACCATCTGTTAAATTCAGATCCCTTTATTCTCTCCTCCCTCTCCCTCCTCTGCCCCTCCAGATCTCTCCTTATTAACTCCCCAAACCATCCCTCCTCCATTCCTCTTTTCTCCTCCACCTCCTCTATCCTCCTACCTCTTTTCCTAAAATATTCTTCCCTTTCCCTTTCCCACTCCGATCCCACTCTTCCTATTTTCGCCCTTTCTCTCATTTTTTCAGCATTTCCTCGCCAGCTCGCTTCCTCTTCCTTCCTCCATTCTCTTCTCGAAATTCCATGCCCTTTTTCCGGCTCTTATCCTCAGCTTCTCTCTTCTCAGTTCCTCCCTCACCATATAACCTGGCGTTTCCCTCTCTACTCCTAATATCCATCTCAAGTATCTTTCTTCCATCCTTTCCATTCCCTCTCTCTCCTTCCACCCCCATATTTCCACCCCGTAGCTCATCACTGTCCAAACCAATTTGTCAAAAAGCCATAATCTTCTCCCCCAATCTTTTCCAAACCTTCTCTTTCCTATTCCCCATACTTGCCCCATAATAGCCGCCGCTCTTCTCATCCTATTTTTCACCTGTCCTTCTTGTCCTCCATTCCTCTGTAGTCTGTAACGGCGCAGCCGTTACTAACGCCTCGCGGGCCGATCAGCCGCCCGCCACGTGAGGCTTTGGCGCCTAAAGGCGCCCCTAATCGTTCCACACGGGCCGCCCCCACCCCGGGGGCGCCCCACCGCGATCCCGGCGCGGTACCCCCGCCACGGACTCGACGCAGAGTAGGGGACCGACGGACGGGTATATAAGCCGGCTCGGCGGACGAGCCGGCACCAGTCCCGTTCCAAATCTCCCAGACCAGGCAACGGGCTTCTCGTTGTGAAAGTGCCGGGTTTCTCGGTCGCTGGTTCCTACCGTTAGTATCGGGCAACGGGTTTCTCGTTGTAACACCGGGTTTCCCGGTTTCCGGTCTCCTCCTGTAATACGCCGGGCGACGGGCTTCTCGTCGTTACACTGGGTTTCCCAGTTTCCGGTCCATCCTGCTATCCGCCGGGCGACGGGTTTCTCGTCGTTACACTGGGTTTCCCGGTTTCCGGTTCATCCTGCTAACATCCGGGCGACGGGCTTCTCGTCGTTATACTGGGTTTCCCGGTTTCCGGACATCATTATAAGGCTATATGCCGCCGTACGTTGGCTTCACAGCTCCCCGTTTTGAATAAAGGCGTTACGCCCCGTACCTAGTATCTCCAGCATCGTATACCGGGTAAATTGTAAGTCCCGTCAGGACACCGCTATAGGCTATGCGCCTCCACCTGTTGTATCTCCAGTATCGTATACCGGGTAAATTGTAAAGTCCCATCAGGACACCGCTATAGGCTATGCGCCTCCACCTGTTGTATCTCCAGTATCGTATACCGGGTAACTTGTAAGTCCCATCTGGACACCGTTATAGGATATACGCCTCCGAGCTTGTAAATACACCGGACGCTCCGTTCGATCCTCACGCTTTGTACATATACCGGGTAGCTCTTAAGTTCTTTGTTCAGGCTTTACGCCACCGGACGCTCCGTTCGATTCTCACGCTTTGTACATATACCGGGTAGCTCTTAAGTTCTTTGTTCAGGCTTCACGCCACCGGACGCTCCGTGCGATCACCGTTCACTACGTATACCAGCGATCCGCTAAACCCGTAGGATGACCTGTAGCCTGCTGTTAAACATTCTTTTCGTTGTTCTTTTTATTTGAATAAACCCACTGTTTTTATATTAAGGAATAAGCGAGTCTGAATTTCCCCCTTCCTCCCGAATCCTGGAACCGGCGAGCCGATCCGCGGCGTCGGGAAAGGTGAACCGTTACATGGCGCCCGAACAGGGACCTGCCCAGTGGAGATTCCGACTCGCTTAGACCTGTTTAAATGCCCGCGTGGATTAACCGATTGTCAAAATCCGAAGCCATTGCCTTGGCCGAGAGGCACGGGCTTGAGAGTCAGGGGACTCTTGACGAGATCCGCCGACTCCTCCGCCGATTTGTCGGGCAAAACCCCGCGTTTTTCCAAACTCGTATGGCTGTGCCCACTATTCGCATCGGGATGGCCACTGAAGGCCCAACCAAGGACGAAGGACCTACCTCCCCGACACTCATCGAACCAGCCAAGGTCATGAATCAGATCCGGAAATGGGGGTGCCATTTTGATGGCAAAGACCCCTTGGCGTTCCTCGAACGCACAGAAGAGCTGTGCCTGGGGTACGGATACACCGACGCCCAGATGCTACTGGGACTACCAGAACTTCTACAGGGAGATGCCCTGCTATGGTATCGCAACATCCGCGATACCATAGCCAGCTGGGCCGACTTTCAACAAGCCATCCGTCGGCAATACTTGCCGAGCGGGTACGAACGGCAAATGAAAAGAACGATCCAGGGACGACAACAACGCCCGAAGGAGTCCTTCCAGAGGTACGCTACCGAGGTCCTGACAATGATGAGACGGGCTGGGGGATATTCACCCCTGGATCAATTAGAACAGTTATATGAGAACATGGACCCAGAGTACCAACTGCACATCCGTCGAACCGACGTGCTCAGCGTCGGAGACCTCAGCTTCCGAGCCGCCGAATACGAGGAGGTCGACCGACGCAGGCAAGAACGGCGAAAGGACACACCGCCGAGTCACACCCCGGTCGTAGCTTCCGCGACCTATAGTCGGGAGGAATGTTGCTGGCGGTGTAAACAACGAGGGCATACCCGCATAAATTGTAAGAGACCGCCGAAGAAATTCTGCTCCAAATGCGGCAAAGACGGGGTCCTTACCCGCGACTGTCACCCCCCGACGGGAAACGGGACGCGGGCCGGAGACGTCGCGGCCGTCGTCCAGCCCGACTCTGCTTAAACTATAATCCAAGACCGCACCTCCTGATCCAGATCGCCGGGCAGCAGTATTGGGGCCTCCTCGATTCCGGCTCGGAGATATCATTTCTTAATGCCAACACAGCCCGCCGAGTTAGCCGCACATCATCGAGTCCAGACTCCAGGGCAACAGGGATACGCCTGGCCGACGGGACCCAGGTCCCTATCGTCGAGACTATCGAGACAACGGTTAAGTTGCAAGGAAAATCGCACCGACACCGCTTCTCCGTGCTCCCGCAACTGGACAACGCCGTGTTGATAGGCGTGGACCTCTGGGCAAAACTAGGGGTAGAATTGCGCCCACCGCCCAAGTCCATCACTCATGCCACGAACAAGGAGGGGGCCGCCACGGCCAGCATCAGGCCGGGCACCGCCAGTGAAGCGCTAAAGCTACAAGCCTTCCTGAGTAGCGAGCTCCCAAAATTCGAAACAGTCCGCGGCCCGACTGACAAAGCCGTACACCAAATTTGGCTCAAGCCGGGGCCGCCCATCAAACAGCGGTACCGTCCCCGCAATCCGGCCATGCAGACCGTCATAGACCAGGAGGTCCGAAGGATGGAGGCCGAAGGGGTCATTGAGTCCTCCACCAGCGCCTGGAGCTCCCCGATAGTATTGGCCAAGAAAAAGGACGGGACCTACCGGTTTTGCATCGATTTCCGCCGGCTAAACGCGGCCTCCGAGAAAGATGCCTACCCGCTGCCTCATATTACCGCCACGTTGGATAAGCTGCGAGGCGCACACTATTTATCCACGTTGGACTTACGCAGCGGGTATTGGCAGGTACCGCTGACGCCGGAGAGCCGCCCCGCAACCGCCTTTACTGTGCCAGGGAGAGGGCTGATGCAGTTCCGTGTCATGCCGTTCGGACTGCACTCAGCCCCAGCCACCTTCCAGCGATTACTCGATACCGTGCTGGGACCTGCCTTGGAACCCCACGTCCTCGTTTACCTGGATGACATAGTCATCGCATCACGCACCTTCGAGGAACACCTGGGCCATCTGGCCGAAGTTTTTCGTCGCCTGCGAGACGCCCGACTGCGCCTCAACCCGGAGAAGTGCCATTTCTGCCGACCACGTCTCCGGTACCTCGGGCACGTGATCGATCGTCACGGAATCCGGACAGACCCGGAGAAGGTGAGGGCCATTACCGATTGGCCCGTCCCCACGACCCTCCGCAGGGTACGACAGTTCCTGGGGGTAGCGTCGTGGTACCGCCGATTTATCGCCGACTTCTCCACCATCGCCGCCCCCCTCACTCGCCTCACCAAGAAGGGGGCACGCTGGAACTGGGCCGTGGAAGAAGAAACCGCGTTCCAGAAGTTAAAACAGGCGCTAACCACCGCACCCGTCCTCGCCTGTCCGGATTTTACCCAACCATTTGTACTCCAGACCGACGCCAGCACCCACGGGTTAGGGGCCGTGCTGACTCAGCACCTCGGCGAGGGAGAACGAGTCATCTCGTACGCCAGCCGAACTTTCAACGCGGCAGAGCGAAATTATAGCGCCAATGAGCTGGAATGCTTGGCCGTCGTGTGGGGCATACGCCGAATGCGGGATTACCTCGAGGGCTACAAGTTCACCGTCGTGACCGACCACCAAGCTCTAAAATGGTTTGCAACGAATCGAGGCCCCTACCGGGCGACTGGCCCGCTGGATGTTCGAGTTGCAACAGCACGACTTCAACATCCAGTACCGGCGAGGTACGCTCAACCAAGTGGCGGACGCTCTCTCTCGCCTCCCGGAAGCCTTAGCCGTGACCCGGCCGAAATGCCGGTGGTACCACCGAAAATTAACCGAGGTACAAAGACACCCGACCGAGCACCCGGACTACAAGGTACAGAACCGACAGTTATATCGGCACATCCTCCATGATCTGGACTTCCGGGAGACGCCAGCTGAGGAACAGTGGAAGCGGTGCGTACCTACGGATCAACGGCCTGCGCTACTGCGACGAATGCACGACGACCCGGCCGCCGGACACCTGGGCATCTCTAAAACACTTGCTCGGGTGGCCCAACTCTATTATTGGCCCGGCATGTTTCGGGAGATTGCCCGGTACGTCCGAGGATGCACTAATTGTGCGCGGCATAAGGCCTGCCAACAACGACCGGCTGGGCGGATGATGGCCACCCCCGTTTGAACACCGTGGGAACAATCCGCCGTAGATTTGATCGGCCCCCTGCCTCGATCGAATAGCGGCCATACCTGGCTGTTAACCATCCAGGACCGATTTAGCAAGTGGGTCGAGATGGTCCCACTCCGGAAAGCCACCGCCGTCGCGGTGGCCCGAGCGCTTACCGACCGGCTAATATACCGACACGGATGTCCGACCACCCTCGTGTCCGATAACGGGACCCAATTCATCGCACGACGCGTCGAGTCCTTGCTAGCCGCCTATGGGATCCAGCATCGGACATCCCCCGTATACACGCCGCAATGTAACCCGGTAGAACGAGCCAACCGCACGATCAAAACAATTATCAGCCAATACGTCGGCCGACGGCACAAGGATTGGGACGAGCGAATTCCCGCCTTGCAATTCGCCATCAACACCGCCCGACACGAGGCCACCGGATACACCCCGGCCTACATAATACACGGCCGGGAGCTCGCCCGACCGCACCCGGAGGACCGACCGGGAACCGCACCGGCCCCAGGACCCAGCACCCGCCAGACCCAGCTGGAGGACGCCTACGAAGTGGTCCGGATCCACCTCGCACGGACCTTCCACCGACAAGAAAAACCATACAACATGCGGCGACGAGACTGGCGACCGCAGCTGGGCGACCGCGTATGGAAGCGGGACCGCCCCCTATCCAACAAGGCCGACGCATTTAACGCCAAGTTAGCCCCGAAATAGAGCGGGCCGATGACGGTTTCGACGGATTATATCCCCGGTGATCGTCGACCTGAAGGACGCCCGAGGACGATGGCACCGCCACATCCACGTGCAGGACCTCAAGACGGCACCGGAGGAAGGCGACGAGGACATTAGCGGGACTTAGCCCCCGGACTAGCAGCCGCAGCCCCTCCAGCACACCGCCCCGCCACCCCCCCCGCCATCTCGCGGCCCTCCATAACAACCTCCCGACTCGGCCGGTACAAAACTAAGACCGCCTAGCGTGGGCACAAACCCCCTCCGGCACACCCACCCCCCTTCCGGGCGGTGGATCATCCAGTTCGACCGTTTCGGTCGGCCGCGTATGATCCGCCGTCTTGAGAGGGGGTAATGTAACGGCGCAGCCGTTACTAACGCCTCGCGGGCCGATCAGCCGCCCGCCACGTGAGGCTTTGGCGCCTAAAGGCGCCCCTAATCGTTCCACACGGGCCGCCCCCACCCCGGGGGCGCCCCACCGCGATCCCGGCGCGGTACCCCCGCCACGGACTCGACGCAGAGTAGGGGACCGACGGACGGGTATATAAGCCGGCTCGGCGGACGAGCCGGCACCAGTCCCGTTCCAAATCTCCCAGACCAGGCAACGGGCTTCTCGTTGTGAAAGTGCCGGGTTTCTCGGTCGCTGGTTCCTACCGTTAGTATCGGGCAACGGGTTTCTCGTTGTAACACCGGGTTTCCCGGTTTCCGGTCTCCTCCTGTAATACGCCGGGCGACGGGCTTCTCGTCGTTACACTGGGTTTCCCAGTTTCCGGTCCATCCTGCTATCCGCCGGGCGACGGGTTTCTCGTCGTTACACTGGGTTTCCCGGTTTCCGGTTCATCCTGCTAACATCCGGGCGACGGGCTTCTCGTCGTTATACTGGGTTTCCCGGTTTCCGGACATCATTATAAGGCTATATGCCGCCGTACGTTGGCTTCACAGCTCCCCGTTTTGAATAAAGGCGTTACGCCCCGTACCTAGTATCTCCAGCATCGTATACCGGGTAAATTGTAAGTCCCGTCAGGACACCGCTATAGGCTATGCGCCTCCACCTGTTGTATCTCCAGTATCGTATACCGGGTAAATTGTAAAGTCCCATCAGGACACCGCTATAGGCTATGCGCCTCCACCTGTTGTATCTCCAGTATCGTATACCGGGTAACTTGTAAGTCCCATCTGGACACCGTTATAGGATATACGCCTCCGAGCTTGTAAATACACCGGACGCTCCGTTCGATCCTCACGCTTTGTACATATACCGGGTAGCTCTTAAGTTCTTTGTTCAGGCTTTACGCCACCGGACGCTCCGTTCGATCCTCACGCTTTGTACATATACCGGGTAGCTCTTAAGTTCTTTGTTCAGGCTTCACGCCACCGGACGCTCCGTGCAATCACCGTTCACTACGTATACCAGCGATCCGCTAAACCCGTAGGATGACCTGTAACCTGCTGTTAAACATTTTTTTAGTTGTTCTTTTTATTTGAATAAACCCACTGTTTTTTTTTATATTAAGGAATAAGCGAGTCTGAATTTCCCCCCTTCCTCCCGAATCCTGGAACCGGCGAGCCGATCCGCGGCGTCGGGAAAGGTGAACCGTTACAAGTCTATATCCCAGATACGTAAACTCCTTCACTTCCTCCATTTTCTCTCCTTTCCATCTTTACTCCCTTTTCTTCCATCTTCCTCCCTTTCTCCTAAACCTCATTATCTTCGTCTTCTTTGCGTTTAACTCCAATCTCTTGTTGTCTAGATATTCTTCTAACCTTTCTACCATACTTCTCAGCTCATTTTCCTCCTCTATCAACAACACCATATCATCCGCGTATGCCAATGTATAAATCCTTTTTTCTTTTATTCTTACTCCTCCTCTTCTCACCTTCCCCATTTTTTCCTCTAAGTCCGCTATTAGGATGTTGAATAGTATTGGACTCAATGGGCACCCCTGTCTTACTCCTTTCTCAATCCAAAAACTCTCTCCCACTTCTTCCCCTATCTTTATCCTGCATGTTGTCTCTCTCATCACCATCTCTACCCTTCTTCTCAATCCTTTCCTTACTCCTCTCTCTTCCATTGCCTCCATTAATTTCTCCCTGTCTACCGAGTCAAATGCTGCTCTCAGATCTACAAACATTGCCGTTAGCCTTCCCTCTTTTCTTTCCAGTTGTCTATTGATTAGATAATTCATCACGTATATGTTGTCTATTGTTCCCATTCCTCTCCTAAACCCCATCTGATTTTCTGGCACTATCCCTTTTTCCTCCACATCCTTCCTCAATCTTTCTGTCAGTATCATCGTATATACCTTATACATTGATGGCATCATGGTTACTCCCCTATAGTCTTCCACCTCCTTTCCATCCCCTTTCTTCCTTATCGGTGTAATCACTCCCTCTATCCATCTCTTCGGCCATCCTTTTCCTCTCCATATTCTATTACAAAAATCCAATCCTCCACGTTCCCTCCTCCATACTTCCATACCTCATTCGGAATCTCATCTATCCCTGTCGCTTTTCCTGCTTTCAGCTTCTTTATTGCCTCTCTCATTTCCTCTCTACTTATTTCCTCCTCCTCCTCCTCCTCCTCCTCCTCCTCTGTCCTGTTCCCCTCCTCTCTTCTTTCCTTTCTTACCTTTCTCATCCTCTGTTCCTCCTAGCAACTTCATAAAATATTCTCTCCACTTTCTCATCTCAATTTCTTCATTTATTCCTTTCCATCTTCTTCTCTTCTGTTTACTATCTCCCACACCTCCGATTCTCTTTTCACCTCTGCTGCATTCTTTTCCCATTTCTCGTTTTCTTTCTTTTTCTTCCTCTCACACAATCTCTTGTAATCCCCTCTTCTCTTCCTATATTCCTCCCCCTCTCCTCCTTCCCTCCACCATCACCTCAGCTCCCTCCTTACCTTCCTTTTCTCCTCTCTGCACTCCCCATCCCACCATCCTTCTTTCTCCTTCTCCCTTTCCTCCAGTTCTCCTCTGTTGCTCTCAATACTTCCTTCATCCTCTCCTCTATTCTTTCCCATTCTCCATCAATCTCTTCCTCTCCTCCTCCTATTTCTCCTATCTCCCCCAATTTTCCCTCAAAAATCCTCCGGCAACGGTGCAATTATATATTTGTACTTGTCACCCTTGCTACTCTTCACACGGCCTTGCACATCAAAGTTGCGTTTATGCGCATTTGTCGCCAATAATATATGTTTGTATTTTTGCAAATCATCCTCCTGGTAATCAGGTCTTTTCTTGAAGATCAACTCGTACAATCCGGGCGTTTCCAATGTACCGCGTGTCGCCTATGATTATATTGTCATCTTTGTCAATCGCGAATCGCTTGTTTCCGATGCGCATTTCATTCTCGTCGAAATAGACTCCGTATACATTATCAATTTCTTTCTTCTCATCAGCACCGAGGAGAGCGTCCATGTACTTTTGTCCTAATGGCCCCCAATCCTTTCGCATCATTTGTCGACCCTTCCAACGATCTTAACCAGTGTGAAGAGATATTTCGGGCGGGTTACGCTTGATTTCGAAAACATTTTCGTTTACGAGTGTTTTGGGTATCACAGGTTGTGCGTTTTTTTGGTGTAGATGTTGTCGGCAATGAAGCGTCCAATGGCTTCGAAATATCATATTTTCTTTTTTTCAATGTCTCCTCCTCCTCCTCTTTATATCGCTTGATGGTTTTGTTTTCTCTTTTTCGGTGTTTCCCCCTCATACCGTGTCTCGATCTTCACACCGTCGTCGTCGTCGATGTTAGGCTCGTTTTTCACCGAAATCGTCGCGTTGTCGACAATCTTTTGTAGCGGCTCGATAATAGGTTTAAAGTGAGTTTTGACGGCGATATCATCATCGATCTTTTCCGGTCTTCAGAGCGCGGTGTTTCTTGCGGATCGATTCGGCCGTCTTCGCAATCTCCTTGACAACCTTTCACGCTCGCGAATATTATCAGCCATGTCGGCAGCACTCTCTCTAGAGTTTCTCTCGACCGGGAGGATTGTTGGCGACGACTAATGGCTCTGCGGTATCGCGAAACTCGTTAAATCCTTTTCTGTATCGCCCGTTCGAAAGCGAGCTGTCCTTGTCTATCACTAGAAATCCATACTTTTGCTGCCAACAAGTACGACATAACTCACTGAAATCCTCATACGACATGTCGGTATTCACGTGATCGTTGTACACGTGCTTCAAATTGGTGGCGTCCTGTTTAAACAGGATTAGCAGGTTCGCGTTGTCGCGTATAAGATGTTTCGGTATTCTCGCGTATGTCTGACAGAGATAGAAGTAGTCGATGTTCGAGTGGCGCCCCATTGAGAAGTACTTTCTTATCGTATCTTGCTTTGTCGCATGCCACGTACATCAAGACAAAATTGAATTTGGATAAGCCTTGCTCGGTGGAATGACGTCACTGTTATTGGAGAATGTAAAGTAGCCGATTTCGTCAATCGGCGTCAATAAATCTTCCAAATAGCGATATTTCGGCTGTTGCAGCGATTTAGAGTACACGTACACGTTCTCGAAACGCACACCGTGCGGACTTTCCAGCAGGCTTATCAACACGTTGGTTTTACCGCAGTTTGAGGGGCCGCAAACGATTCGCGCGTATAGTTGTCGGTACCGTGTTTGCGCACACCTTCGTTCACGCTGCAGCGTACTCTGTCGTCGTAATTCATCACTCGTATCGTCAGAGGTTGTTGCACGAATTTCATTTCTCACTCCCGATTTGACCTCCAACGTCCACCTATTTATAGCTGCGCGGACTCGCGCTTTGCTCAGTAATGTCTAGAGATTGCAAACGGATGTCAACGAAAATAGGCACAGGTCTATTAAATCGTGCGATAAACGCACTTCCGGTCGAGCTTCATATTCCCGGCTATCAATTTTGCGGCCCGGGAACTCGTTTGAAAAAGCGATTGGCTAGAGGTGATCAAGGTGTCAACCCATTGGACGCGGCGTGCCATGAACACAATATAGCGTACTCTCGGAGCAGCGAACTCACCGAGAGACACGCGGCGGATAAGGTACTCGCCGAGAAAGCGAAAACTCGTATCGTCACGAAAGACTCGACTCTCGGTGAGAGAGCCGCGGCCACAGTTGTCTGGACAACGATGAAGGCCAAGACGAAGCTCGGCATGGGCTTGAAAACGAAAAAGAAGAAGACGAAGAGGAGGGTACTTTCGGCAGCGAAACGAGGCGGATTTTTGCCGATTTTACCAATGCTGGGCGCGCTCGGATCCCTGGTTGGCGGAGCGGCTGGCGTAGCAAAAGCGGTAAACGACAGAAAAGCCGCGCAACGTCAGTTGCAAGAGATACTACGCCACAATCGCGCCATGGAAGGCCGCGGACTGTATCTCGCCCCTTACAAATATGGACGAGGAGCGAAGAAAAAAAAAACGCGTCAAAAAAAAACGTTAAAAATGCCGAAAGGTGTAACTACAAATTTGCAATTGCTACAACTTGCAAAACGTATGCACATTCCATACTTTAGGTGTATTTATGCGCAATAATTTACCGATAAATGGCGCGCGAAAAAATTGAGAGTGGATCGTTAATCTAGACAGTACAGACGGTCTGGCACTCATTGGGTGGCGTATGCAAAAAGAAGAAATCGCGCAATTTATTTCAACAGTTTTGGCAATCTTCGACCACCCGAGGAATGGTGCGATATTTAAATGTGCCGAAATTGGAATACAATTTACACCTCTTATCAACGTATGATCAGAGTATTTGGCGGACAGTTGTGCTTGCAGTTTTTCCGAGATTTCTCGCCGCAAATTTAAAGACTGACATTGCGTTATTTAACTCAGTTTTGTCAACATGTCGCTAACACTAACATTGACTGGGAAGAGTAACGTCCTCGCGGCGACCTACTTTCCGCCCATAGATTTGAGCGACGCGGGACTACGAGCTCGGTCTGACGGATTTTGAAAACTTATCACACTATATCGAATGTGAATTCCTCGAATAATAAATTTTACTACGGCACAGACGACGCGGAAATTCATTCCCGAGGGGTCGTACGAGCCCGGGAAACCATAATGAAATTTTTTTAAAATTGGGCCCCTTTTCCCCAAACCCTAATGTTTTTTAGCGATAAAGTTTTCGACGATTAAAATTACCCAACGGGGCTCCGCGCTAAATTAAAAATACGAGAGAAGCGAGAAACAAATTTGCCTCAGAATAAACTTTAGCATGCCCCCAAAAACCTTTGGGTCGGGTGCTGGGGTTCTCAAACGTATCCCGCAACCCGCAAATTTGGGACAAAACGAACATGGCATTAATATTCAACGTGAACATTATCCGCAAGAGTGTCCCTGGGCCGCGGGTGCAAAACACAAAGATAAACCGTTCCCACATCACGAATTTTTTAAACCCAGGTCCACCAGGGTTAAAAAAAAATCAAAAAGCCGACCCTAAAAATCTTTTCCCTCCGGGGGTTTGTATGATTTGGGTTTTGCTTACTGACCAGAAGGGACGATTTTCCCCGATTTTCGAGGTAAAGAGAACAATTAGATTGGGACTAAAGACGGCCCGGGGGGACCCTCGTGCGACGGAGCCCCTTTTTGAATAAAGACCCCGAAGAACACTCAGACCAGCACAACATCATTTGCTAATACAAAAAACAACTACGAAGAAGAGACCCCCCCCGTCCAAAAAGTTTTCGTTTTTACAAAAACTTTGGGGTTTGCGATGGGGCCCCCATCTTTAACAATGCTGAATTCTCAACATCGGGAAGAGCCATCTTTTTCGATTTGCATCGTCAAGATTGAGACTCAAAAATCAACCCTTTTCCCCAAAACAACATTTGGGGGGAAAAGCGAAAGAGATAAAAAAACCCCTACAACAACAGGATTTTTATACCTTTCCCTAGGGGATTTTTTTCCCACATCGAGGGGGAAAATGCGGAAAAACTCCTCCAGTTGAGGGTCCAAAGTGATGCTGGGAAATAATTGCGTCGCATTATGTTTGACAAATTCGCTATGACTCGATGGTTTTGGAATTTATCCCCCAACAGGAATGGGGGGAATAAAGTCCCCGCGGGAAAAAATATGTTTAAAAATGTCATCCGATGAAGCGGGAATTATTCAAAAGCCGGCTGGGGTAGCCCCACTACGTGAAAGGATACTTTAATTTTTGTGTGCCGCTGCACATGTTGCGGGGGTTTTGCGAGGATTAAAAACCGCGTTTTTTTTTAATTTCGCGTCATGAGTGGGTCCTAAAAACGAGCGCGCAACGACAATAAATTTCCCTTTTTTGGGGGAAATTCCTTTCACTGGAGCCTGTGTCAACATATTTTAAGAAAAACAATGGGGGGTGCCACAAAGTTTTTTTGAGGGGAGATTAAGAATCTTTTCATGCTGCGCGCTCTGGGAAAAAGGGGGCGTTACCCTCACTGGGTTTTTTCCCCTCGTGGGTTTGATACGAAAATTTTCCCCTATTTTTCGCGTAAAGCCAAACATTCTTGGGGCCCTTAAAACCCCCGACTCAAATGGAAAGCCGCGAATATTAATTTTTTTTTTCTGCAGACCCGGGCGTAAAAAAGTCATGTCCGAGGATACCTCCATTCGACACTGTAAATTAACCAACGTGAAACCTTTTTTTAAACCCCGGAAAGTTTTCCGTACGCGTATGAAACTGGATTTCGAAAAGAAAAAAGATGGTCGGGTTCTTATGACACGTAGCCCCGTTTCTTCCGGGAAAATTATTACGGATACGAGTATCTCGAGCCAAGCCTCACCCCCCCCCAAAAGGTTTTTAAAAAAACGGGGGCCGTTTGTGATTATCGTTGTTTTTCCCCCAAAACAATCGGTCCAAAAAGCCCCAAACGGTGGATGTGGGGATTTTGGGAAATTTTATTTTAAGGGGAAAAATACCTAATAATCCCCCCGCGGGACTCCTCATCCCTGACGATCGCGTGATCCCTACAACCCATTGACCCAAAGTTGTGCACAAAATCACCTAAAAAATGTTTTCAAAAAATACCGTGTTTAAAAAGGGGAGGAGGGGAACATATCAAGATAATGTGAGATGTCTGATGTTTTCAAGTAATACCTCTTTGCCCGACTCGCATCAAAGGGTCATGTCCGCACCAACCCTTTGTGACCCAAAGGGTTTATACTAAACCAAAAGATTTATCGTAAAGGAAGCGGCAAAACCGAAAAGGATATATCCCCGTCGCACTATTTTTTCCCCATGCCCCCCGCCAGGGGCGTGCTTATAAAGTCGGAAAGGCGTCAGGCCTCGTGGCTAAATCAAAATTATCACAGCTTTCAATGGGGGGGAAAGGAAAAAGTTCCATATACGGGTGGCTTCCCGCGCTTGTTCGGCCGCTATCGTTGGCATAAAGACAAAAGACGATGAAAAAGTCTTCTCTCTTTTAAAGTAAAAGGAAACCCCGAAAAAAGGAAAGGGTGGGCCAAATAATGGGGTGTCGAGCAGCGGTTTTTTCAGAAAACCTTTGGGTTCCCCTTAAAGGAAAATGTACCTGCAAATTAAAAAAGTTAGATCCCCAAAAACTCCCCAACGGGTTTAAAAAACATGTAAAAAATTTTCGGTTACAAAATGTATTTAAAATTTTTTAATTTTGGTTTGGCGGGGGGGCCGGGAAAATTTCCCGGCTTTTGGGTCCCCCACGATCCCGTTTTTTTTAAAAAACATATTGTTTACAATATTTTTTTTTTTTGTTATTTCTCTCCCCCACCAGAATAAATATTTTCTAAAGAATTTGTTTTTTTTTAAAACCCCCTTTTCCTAAAAATTTTTAAAAAATTTTTCTTTTTTTCCCCCCCCAGATAATATTTCTAAGAAAATTTTTTTTTTCCTAAATTTTAAATTTTATCCCCCCCTACTTTTAAATTTTTCCCTTTTTATTTCCCCCCCCAATATATATTTCTTTAAAAATCCCCCCTTTTCCAAATTTTAAAAAAAATCGTTACTCGGGTTATTTGTAAATTTTTTTTACATTTAAATCCCTTTTTTCCAATGTTCTTAAAAGGTTTTTTCCCTTTTTTTTAAAACCCTCGAAAAAAATATTTTTTGCACCCAAAAAACCGCAAACATGAATTAACCACCTGCCGAACGCGATGAAAATTGGGGAGAAGAAAAGCGACGAGTAATATAAAATTTTTTTTTAATTTTTTTATATTTTTATTTCCTTTTTATTTTTTTTTTTTTTTGCAATTTTTAAATTTTTTTTTTTTCCTAATTTTGTTTTTTAATTTTTTTTTCCCCAATTTTTTTTAAAAGCGGGTTTTTCCGGAGTCTCGTCGGTTTTTGTAAAAACTTTTGGAAAACGATACGCAATTTTACGACCAAAGGCAATTCAAAATTTCCCCAAATCGGCACAGAAGGGGGGAACCCCGAGTTTTAACCCTGGGGTTTCCCCTAGGAGACCCTCGGGGAAAAAAGCTAAAACTATCCTCAAACGGAAAAAGGCCTACAGCAACGTCCCCCGCTATTCCCAAAAATTTTTGAACAATAAACCCCCCTCCCAAAAAACGATGTTTTATAACTTTTATAATTTTTCCGGGGGGGGGGTAACATACGTTTTCCCCAAAATAAAAGACACCAAGCCCCATAATTTTCGAATCGGGGGACGGGGGCGCATGATGATGGGGGGGGAATCGACGTTCCCTTTGTATGTTCGAGCTCGATTTTTATGCATCGAAATAATGGTTTTTGGGTCGAAATTTACGAGGCCCCCCTCGCAACGGTCCCCATATCAAACATACCAAATTTTCCCAAAAATGCTTTCCCCTGTAACGAAGCGAGGGAATTGGCCCCAATGCTAAACCCCCCTTTGCAAAAGCCCTTTGACATGCCCAAATTGTCGATTTTCGAGCTGGTGGGGTTTTAAAATTTTTAATATTATAAAACTTTATTATAAATTTTTTGGGTTTAAAAATAAAACAAAAAAATACTTAAATTTATATCCTGGTTTTTTTTAAATTTTAATTTTCGCGCCACCCGTTTTCCCTACTTTGCGAGAGAGCCCCCACGGGAAAAGAAAGAACAGCGCGCGGGGAGGAAACGGATGTGGCGGGCCCAAAGAGAGATTCCCTTTGGCGGCTCGGGGGTGAGAGAGATTTCGGCTCGCGGGGAGAAGAAAACGGGCCCAAAAACGCGGAAAAAAGGGGGAAAGAAGAAAGGGGGGCCCGAAAAGACTCGGAGAGAAAAAAAAGAGACATAAAAGGGTTTTTTTAGAGACAAAGCGTGAGATGAGAGAGCCCGAAAAAAAAACCCCAGAGAAATTTTTAAGGGAGAGAAAAAAAAAACATACGAAATTTTTAAAAGGGGAAAAGGCGAAATTTAACCCGAGAAAATTTAAGGAGAAGAAAAAAAGAAAAGCTTTTAAAATAAAAAAATTTTTAAAAATTTTTTTTAAAATTTTCCCCAAAATTTAAAAAAAGGGAACAAGAGGTAAGGGGGACAAAATTTTAAAAACCCCAAAAAAAATAAAACCCCTTTTTTTTGAAAAATAATTATTTTTTTAAATTTATAAAATATGTGTAAATTTACAAATTTGTATGTGTGTGTGTGTGTGTAATGTGTAATTATTATAATATAAATTTATAAAATTATAAAAAGATAAATATAAAAAAGATATCATGAAATCAAAATATATAAAATAACACATATAATAATATATACAATTATATAAATTATATAAATATATATATAAAAAGGCCGTCGGAGGCGAGAGAATTCGGCTCGGGCCTGCGACGGAGAGAAGCCGGCGGGCCTGCTGCGACTGCGGAGAGGGGTCGCGTTTAACCATCGCGTCAGAACTGTGCCTCGGCATCTGCACATAGAAATATAATAAATTATTATACTATTTTATAGATTTTTTTGGTATTTTAATATATATATATATATATATACTTAAACCAGCCTTGACAATTGGGCACAAGTTGGCCAGGAAGAGTACGAACACTCTTTCCAAACAATCGATGCAATAAAGGGATGCGTACATCCCTGTACCGCATCGTCCGTGCCTGTGCGTTAGTGTAGTTGCCGCGAATCTTTCCCTCTGTTCTCATGAAACAGGGAATGCAGATTTTCACTGACCCTCCTGGTGAGACGTATGCTGTTATAACGCATACCCATGTTTTTTCGTCGAGGGATGCAACTGCTCGTACATCTAACTACGCGAGTGGCACGACTCCCGAACAGCGTTTTCGCTTCGTACCCATTGTCATGCAAATCTTTCCTCCTCTCTTCTTCTTCTGCTTCTTCTTGCTCAACACATGGTATGACATCACCCTCCATTTCTTCTATATCATCTAAATAGATATTCACCTCCCTGTCTACACAGGTCGTACATCTCGGCGTCGCTGTCGCTGTCGCTGTCGAGATCATGATGACCTCCATCTCGTCATCAGAAACGTCGATCACAATGTCTTTTCCATTTTTTTTCAACACGCGTTTGCACAATTATGATACAAGTCAATGAATTTTTTCCGCACATCCGTAAATAAGTATAGCCACTAGAACTTTTTCACGGACGGTCAGGGTGCTGTCAAATCCTGGACTGGTGATTTTTGAGAGCGCATAGGTCCTTAATATATATTTCGTTCAGCCTTTGTGCTTCACATGCGATCGAAACTTATCTCAGAAAGAAGATGATCGGTCATAAAAGAGCAACCGCTGCAGCAGTTGAATTTGTTTTTGTTTACACCCTCGTGAAAAAATGTCTTGACACATTCTACAATCCTCTCTTTCACGCGTGATAAAACTTATCTCATAAACACTGCTATACTCTTCGCATATTTTGTACACCTATTTTATCACAAAAAAAGTTTAAATAGGCTGCCGAAAAAAAATCTGGCGATGATGAGATGATGAGAGGGTTTTTCCCCTTCTGACCCCTTTCTTTTTCTTGGTCCGAATCATAATCAGTGATTGTTTTTTGCATGCCCAACCGAGGGTTTAAAAGGCATATCCATGTCGGCAAAAAAAAGGGTTGTTACAGAAAAATATTCTGCGCAATTTTTGTAGCGACGCTGATAACATGCGACTCGCTTGTGTGTTGAGACGATCTGGGGCATTTGGATAAACCACCAGTCACTCTTAAAATGTCTTCGTGAATTTCTAGGAAAAATAGGACAACATCTCTTGTATGCAGTTTTTGCCACATCAAGTTCGCGATTTATTACGAATGCACAACTGAATCAACGCTTCACGTTTTAAAAGAAACGGGTCATCTTTATTCCTTTTTTTTTCATTATATAGCATTCATCGAGATGTCTATACCATCTCTCAACATCTCAAAACACTCGAATGATTTCTCCGCGTTCTCCAGTTTGTAAAAAAACTTCACTTGTACTGCACAGAAATAAACTACTTAATTGCACACTAAACTTTTTTCTCACAGCTTGATTTTTCTTGAGGAAAAGCGTTTGCGCCTCGCCAGTGTACTAGGCCCGACGGCGGCATCGGTCATATTATATATCCCGATCATGCCTTTGTTGTTCAAAACGTACGAAAGAGAAAAAATTTAGATGACGTAAATTTTCGGCGCTTGTTTTGTTATAAATTCCTGCAGCCGCTGGTTACGGCGCTGGATTTCTTCCTAAGATAAAACAATAAGAACCGCCGATTATTGGGGAGGGGGGGTACCGCGAGGGTTAAGACAAATCCCATGAAAAAAATGGTCGCACGGCCGCAAGCGGTGAGGTGCAGGCAGCGAGGGGTCGCAAGCGGCGACACGTCGCCCTGAAAAACTTTACCCGATGATATTTCTTAGAAATATACGTCTAGATCATGTATCAACCCCTTGATTGTCGGGCGTATGCCAGCGCTGTGGCCTTTCTTAAAATTGATTATCTTATATTTTCAGCGAAACTGATTGTCGGGCTCGGGATCCAAGCGGCCATTCTTAGAATTGAATTATATTTCTTAGAAAATATACAGATCACGTAGGGGGAAGGGGAAAACGCAACCCCTTGATTGTCGGCGCATGCCAAGCGGTGGCCCTTCTTAAATTTGATTATATTTTAGAAAATAAGATAAGTATGAGGAGAAGAAACGCAACCCCCCCCACTCCCCCCTCCCCCCTGCGATTGTCGGCGACCTTTTGTAATAGATATTGTTTATTTTGGGTTTATAAACATAGAAGGTACATGAGCGATAAGTAGCTTATCTGCTGATTAAGACCTACGCCCCGCAGTGACGTCCATCCACCTCCGCCCCCGAAAAACCCCCCAGCCCCGCACCCCCTCAGAGGACCGGGTTAGAACGGCCCTAGTATTCCTACTCCAACTCGTTGTTAAATTCTATACTTTTTACATATTATTTTAATTTATCAAATATCTGCAGGAATATCTAACATTCGTGTATCAATTAAATTGATAATCTTTTTCATTAAATAATAATTAGAATCATGCGAGAGAAAAAAAATCGCGGATTTTTATTTTCAATTTTCTATATATTGATTAATCTTGTATGTTATATTCTTGTAGCAATATATTTGTCGCGTTCTTTGGCATTAGACAATCATTGAGTGATTTGTTTAAACCATATAAAAAAGGGGGGGGGGAGAGATAGGATTGTTGCATTTGGCTCCATTTCTTAAATTAGAGTAACGAGGACGTCGGGCGACAACTAAAGGTTGCACACAAAGGAAGCGCCAACTTGTTGCTAAATTAAAAAAATGGAGTAAAATATGTAACAATTCCCATTTATATATTATTTACAAATCACTCAATTGTATTAATTAATAAGAAAAATGATAACATATCTCTTATTGTAACATTTACAAGGTCAAAAATTATTGCGATTTTGTCAAGCCTTATACTATTAGATATAAAGTCTTTTTGTTTTTTTAGGATCTATAATATTAAACACAATTACAGGTCCACTTTTACAAAAATTTTTTAATAATGTTTGAAAATATTTTTAATAGATTTTTTCCCTATCGTCAGTAATCACACTATTTTCGTGGGTACGTTTCTTATGTTAGGGAGCGGTATATTCTTAAATATAGAAATGTTTCCCGAAATCTGTTTGTTAACGTGATTAAAATAAAACTGTACTGACCGGTCGAAAAAATAAATAATTTTTAAGAGTGAGCTACTAAGGAAATAAAAAAGCTATAAACTGTAATTAAGGACTTTATTTAGTATGCGAGCCCCCCGGTTATAAAAGCATGTAAAAATAAAACGAAATAATATTTTAATATCATTAGTAATGTTTTAAAAAAAACTATTTTTCACTAGTTTCGAAGATTTTTAGGTATGTACTAATTGGATCGCTTAAAGTTTTGTTTTTTATAACCTTTCTCTAAACATTGGACATAGAATTTTTATACATTGTTTATTTGCAAAAATATTAACAAGTAATTAAACAATTTTTATGCTAACAATCAAACCAAAAATTTCAACAAATTTTTTTCTCGTTCCTGTGTACTAAAAAAGATTTTAAATACAAGTTATAGTTTTTTTATATTTATTCGTAATCCTGACTTACAAAATTTATATTTTCCGGTGCGTCAAAGTATAGTTCTTTAAGGCGGGATAAACGCTGTGTGATGGCTAAAAAAAAGTAGTAGCTCTTTTTGCGATTTTTTGAGATGCCCATAAAGCCAGGTAGTTAAAATAAATGTTTTTGAGTGAATGTATGTTCTTGAACTATTAAAAAGTATGTTTTATTTAGTAAATACAGTTGTATTTTAATATGAAATGTAGTTGGTAGTAGACTCTGTTTACATCGACCTTGCATGTGGAGTCCTTAAAAAGTCATCTGAAATTTAAAAAGTCAAGATTTTTTTTGAAATATATAAATGTATTATGTTTAGTTAAGCGTACAGAATTTTAAGGTCTTATTATTTGTTAAATAGCCATTTGTTAAAAAAATTTCAAAATTACAAAAAAAAACCGTTTTCGTACAAATCATAAAAAGAGGAAATTGTAATGTTAAAAAGAATCTGACGTAAAATGAATACATTTACCATATATACTTAAAAAAATTGTGGGTTTTTTAATTTTCAAATGACTTTTAAGGATCCCAGGTGCAATAAAACCGATAAATAATGCAGAGTTTACTACAGACACATTTTATATTAAAATAAAAATGTATTTAATCAAATAAAAACTATTTTTAATAATTCAAAGAATAACAATTCTAATGCAAAAACATTATTATCTATCTGCTTATGGATGTTACAAAAAATTCGCAAAAAGGGCTACTTTTTAAGCCGTTACAGTATTGATCCCCTTTAAAACAATTAACATATTTAAACTAGGTTTTATACTATTTCCTATATAAAACTTTCTATTAAAAATTTACAGTATAGTAACTTATATGATGTCATAAATTGTTTGTTTTCTTGAATTTTTTTTGTGTATTTTTGAAATTTTTTTCTTCAGCAATTACATTCCTACATAATTTTATCATATGTCATAGGTTCATAATTATATGTATAAACATTTGTATTATTCTGTACATGTTAAATGATGTTTTCATTTGTTTTGGAATAAATATACACCCTAGTTTTTAAAAAGTATTAAAATTTACCGGAGCACATCACAAAAGTTATGGATCTAATTTTAATACTACTGTTATATAATTTTTCGCAAATAGTACACTGTAAAAAAAATAGTTCACTCTAACAGATAATTTAGTTCAATACGCACAACAAAATATTTATTTAAATAAAGTAAAAATATATTTATATTGATAAAGTACCTACTTAATTGTAGATAGCATATTTTATTGATTTAAATATATTTTTACTTTATTTAAATAAATATTTTGTTATGCGTATTGAACAACATTATCTGTTAGATTTTCACATTTCATCTTTTTACATTATTAATAGCCAATATTAATTTTTTTACAGAATTATTAAAAGTTTTTGTTACATTTGCAAGTAAATTTACAAAATATTTGAATAGTATTTAAAATTAGTTATGGATAATATTAATAAAAAAAGTAAATTTTCTAGACAACTTCGAAAGAGATTAAATCAATCTTTAACTATAATCAATATTCTTAACCCTGATACTTTTGAAATAGAAAACTAATAACTCACAATCTAATACACCAAATATTTTTGAAAGTAGCTCAAGTAGCAAACCTGATACTAATATTGACAATATTTCTTATAATAATAATAATAATAATAATAATAACCTAAATAATAATAATGATATTGATGTATTTATTAATACAAGAAATTTTAATTGTGATAACGTTCAGAGTGTCGACATATCAAACACTAATCATGCTGTTATATTATAGTTGAAAATAAAGAGCATGTTTTGAGTCAAAGTTAAAAAAATGGGCCATTTATGAAAATGTAACTCACTCAACCCCTTAATAATTGTTTAAACATTTTACGAGAAGAAGCCGGC
The DNA here is from genome assembly GCF_048542155.1 of Nylanderia fulva. Lineage (NCBI taxonomy): Eukaryota > Metazoa > Arthropoda > Insecta > Hymenoptera > Formicidae > Nylanderia > Nylanderia fulva. The sequence goes on along the minus strand of NW_028190822.1, from coordinate 13,996 downwards.
TATAATTATTTACCCAAAGATGCGAGAACACTTTTAAAAACGCCAAATAATACACATGGAAAAAAACTAGGATCAGGATTATACTATTATTTTGGAATAAATAAAACTTTAAATAACTTATGTAATAAACAAAATGTAAGAATTGAACACAATGAAGAAATTTTACTAGCAGCAAATATTGACGGTCTACCTCTATCTAAAAGTACGAATAGCTCTTTTTGGCCAATATTATGTACTGTCAAATCAATTGACAAAATTAAAAATAAAGTTTTTTTAGTAGCTTTGTATCATGGCACTGTAAAACCCAATGTAAGTGAGTTTTGTACTGATTTTGTAAACGAATGTATAGAATTATCAAAAAATGGAATATACATCAATTCTATAAGATGCTATTTCAAGTTGTCAATGTTGATTTGCGATACACCTGCAAAATCACACATTTTAGCTATTAAAGGACATTCGGGTTATTTTTCGTGCACCAAATGTGATATAGAAGGAGACATGATTGATAAAGTACTGTGTTTTGTCGATTTTGAAAATCCCGAAAAAGATCAGATTATTCATTTCGAAATAAATTCAACCTGAACATCACATTGGCACTAGTATTTTCTAAAGATTCCTAAATTTTAATATTATTGATAACGTTCCTATAGACTATATGCATTGTCTTTTACTTGGCGGTACAAAAATTTTTTTTGTAACAAAAAGTATGGATGGATTTATGGTAGACCTCCATATACGTTACGTGCATCGTGATGTTAGTAAATTCTGAACGTCTTTTAAGATTGAGGAGTCATATTCCGTGTGAGTTTTCTCGAAAACTCGCCTATTACTGAATGCAAAGATACAAAAGCAACTGAATTTCGATTACTTTTGCTTTATACTGGCCAATAATAGAAAAGATATTATATCTTCACGATGATAATAATTTTATTGTACTTAGTTTAGCTAGTTCAATATTGATCAATCATATTATTCTTCCATTGAAAATTATATTCATATGCTCATAAATATTTTTAAACATTTATCAAAAATTCGCACCAAAAAAAACTATAGGGCCAAATTTTATTTCGCATAATATTCATAACTTTTTGCATTTAGTGATTGTGTTAGATATTTGGTTCACTCGATAATTTTAGCGATTTATATTCGAAAATTATATGCAATGTGTGAAAATAAATTCGAAAATTTCTCACGCACGGGTGTTGGGAACAAGTGTGTACGTCGAATTGTCGAAGCAAAAAAATGTTACGGAATTGAATCAATTAATACTTCTAAAAAATACTCTATAGACACACAATGAAGGCCTTTAATCGAGGGTTTGTACTTCACCTCAGTATAAAAAATATGAAAATATTCAATTATTGTTATACATTTTCAAAAGGTCTGATAGGTTTATTGAAACTTAAAGATAAACAAGAGAGTGGAGGGAGGCTCCCAAAACAGGGGGGGGAGACGAGAAAGGGGGAACAAGAGAGGGGAGACGAATGAGAGAAGAAAGATAAGACAGCGCACCGACTCTTCCCCTGCCCAAAGACCCCACCCCCCCCACCTTTTTTCTTTTTACTAAACATGTTCGTCATCTTTTTTGATATACAATTATATTCGAAAAATTCAAACAGGTTCACTCAAAATGGTCCTATATTACACAAATCAATAAACATAATAGTTCTATTTACAATATAATATGTTTCATTCCTAATGCTGCATTATAAATCGAAATGCTAGGATTAGCTTCATTTGAAATTAAGTGATTAAATCGTAGTTTTATTAAAACTGCGTTTTGAAAATAATTATGTTTAATTAAACTTATAAATTAGTAAATATAAATTTTAAGATTCAAAAATAAACTTTCTCTCTAGTTTATATTAAAGTGAAAACTTTATCAAAATCTATGCAATATTTATGTTTTGTCTAGTAAATTTATGTTTTAGGTAATATATTTATTATGTTTTGTAACTTTATGTTATAGATATTTCTTTACTCAAGCAATATAAAAAATTTTAAATATAACGTATATTAACTTTTACTTGCAAAGGGTGGTCATCCGTTAAGTTTGCAAATGAAGATTACGGTTTTTGAAAGCAATACCAAATCTTGTACGTAAAAAATAGAAAAGAATGCAATTGGCCCTCATCAGCATTGGACTTCAAGGAAAATTAATGAATTTAAAAATCAAGAAAACGCCCAGAATCTGATTGGGAATCTTCATAAAGTGGACATTTAGGTATAGCTATGGTAAGATGAGTATTTAGATTATTTTTTATTTATATAATAAACTATTCTTTTTTATTGAAAAATACAACAAAATTAATAAAATAAAAGAATTAATAAATGACAAATAAGAAATATTTGCAACTAATTAAACAATTACAAATAGAGACAGCGATTTTTATAATAATACTTTATGTAGGCACAGTCATAAAGTCTTCAAATCTTCTTTTTAGAAGATCTATCTGTTGCTAAACGGAAAGCAAATAAGGCTAAATATAAGTCTGATTCTTTCGTCGCAAAATGATGAATGTAGGAAACAACATTAGTAAAACCAAAAGGGAAAAGAAACAGATCGACGAAGTATTGTTCTGACAATGACTCTTCTGATTTGTTCACGGTCTGAATCAGATATTAATAGTTATACCCCCACAAGCCCTTTATATCAGTGGTAAGCATTATTTTCTTATATTTTTGAGTTTCTAGATAATAATTAATTTTACTATTTCTAGATGGAAATTAGTCAAAATATACCAAACGAGGTTGTAACTAAATCGACCGAATTTGTAACATTCTCGAAATTTTGATGCTGGTAAATTAACACTTTATTAGACATTTTGTATCAAAACGGAAAGTGATTACTTAAGGGGATCCTAATGGCAAGGGCGAAACTCCGATAGCGGTTCGATAATGAAGATTTTTTTAAATATATTATCGACAAAACTCGACAGATGTCGCAATAAAAAAGTTGTCAATCGCCACATACATTACCTTCTACAGGGTGTCCCATTTTATATAATTTATTAATTATAGAAAAATTATATATACAGGTTGTTACACAACATATAACATATGTAGGCGTGTGTGTAATTTATACAAGGTGTCCCATTGTAACTACCCCCTAATATTCTTGGTTTCAATGCATTTATAATTAAAACAAACAAAAGTTGTACGGTTTCAACGGAACCATAAAAATGTCATTAGTGTTGACCTTGCACACAGTATAAAGATTACGTGAAAGTCCTACACATGATAATTATAAAGTCTTCAACATTGCAATATCGCTTCTGAGAATTTTGCCGCACATGCAAAATGATCAGGGGTAAAACTATTTTGTACAGTTATCAGCAAACGAATAGATAGGCTCTGGAATTATTTTTTAAAACAACCAGCACACGATAGATCGCCTCTGGGAATATTTTTTAAAACAACCAGCACACGAATCGATCGTCTCTGGGTTAAATATTTTTTAAGAACAATCCACAGCACACGGAATAGATTGACTCTGGGAATTACAGTTTAGTTTTAAAACAACAGGCACACGAATAGATTCGCTATGGAATTACGTTTTGAAAAACAACCAGCACACGAATAGATCAGCCTAATGGAATATTTTTGTTAAAACAAAAACCAGCACAACCGAATAGATCGCCTCTGGAATTATTTTAAACCAAGAACACGAATAGACCGCCTATGGCACTAACTACTATAAAAACTATAAAATAATATCAATTATACATGAAAAAATAAACAAAGGATCAGTCACTTCAATTTCTTAAATGGAACACATATTTTTTCTTGCATATTTTTATAATGACTTCAAGATCTTTCCAAAACACTACAATAAAATATTTTTTCATTAAGTATTTTCGAGTATAAGGCTGCAAATTGCAGTATTTTGACATAAAATACAAAATATCTTGGGAAATATTCATTTTTCGATTATCATACCTTAATACTTTTATGCCCAGAATAATATTGTACTAGATATACCATTGAAGATCATGAGGAATTTTTTTATTTGTCTTGGTTCAAATTCCAACGGCTACAACTGCTTGCCGCAGACCCCTTTATTTAAAGGAGCATCAGGAAATATGGCTGCCATTCCGCCATTTTGTAAATATTTTATGAAAAAATTTTTACAAGTACTTCAATATATGCTTATTAACTTCACGGAGTATTAATACTTTATTTCATTTCCTTTCATTAAAAAAAAAATGTCGAAAAAGTGCAATTTTTTGGGCCCGTGTACAGTGGTGTTACCCCTTAAGAGAATGTAATCTAATGACCTGAGTCCAATCTGATAAATATATTTATTATGGGAATATATGAAAAGCATTGTGTATTCTGAATGACTATAAAAGAACTCATAATAATTATATTATACATATGATTGCTCGAATAACTGCAACACTTAAAAATATTTTATTAGAAGTAAGAGAAGCAGTAAAATCATTTGACACATAAAATTTATCCGTGTCGTCAAGTCCAAAGTCAATACTTCAAATTTTTATTACAATTGGAATACAAGTCAAACATTTGACTTTTATTTTACTATGTATTATGACCTTGAATATCTGTAGTAATATCAATAAACTTGTATTTAAAAAGCCTATAAAATAAAAAATATAGCATTCCATTTTAAAAAATGAAGTTGACTTTGTAATGCCCTCAATGTTTCTACTCATCAAATAATCGTTTATTACTATATGATGTCCCCTTTGTACTGAATATGTCGATATAAACTATTTTTCATGTATGCAAATTTCACAAATAATTTATTCGGTTATTTTATATAAATCACATACATACATATAAATATATACAGGGTGTTCCATTTTAATCGTCTCATTGTCAGACAAATATTCTAAAAATATTAGAGATACGAAAAAATGATTCAAACAAAAGTTATTTAACTTCGAGGGTGACATAAGATGGTGTCATTGGTTTGACATTGGATAGTCGTTTGTAAGTCACATGAAGGTCACTTTGAATTTTTTTAATGGAATCCCCTATTTTTTATTATATAAAATTCTTGTAGCTTATCTTGATAGCTTTCCAAAACCCTATAATAAAGTATTTTTTCATGGAGTACTCTTTGAGTTATAAACGTTTAAAGTTAACAATTTTTGACATGAAGAATATCGTGAATATTTGAAATGTAGTTTGAATTATCGTTTGAAATGTAAAATATCGTGTAAGGAAAACAGATAATTCTTTTAAAAAAATTTAATATTCAATATGCAGCTGCATACTTTTTTTTATAAGCAACTATGTGTTTTTTTTTACACTAATTCGTTGGTCTCATCTTTCCGTGCAAAAAGGTATGATTACCGAAAATGTAATATTTTACAAGATATTTTACATTTTGTCAAAAAATTGCTTATTGAACCTTTATAACTCAAAGAATACTCCATGAAAAAATACTTATTATAAGGTTTTGGAAAGCTATCAAGATAAGCTACAAGAATATATAATAAAAATAGAGGATTCCATTTAAAAAATTCAAGGTGACATTCATGAGACCTACAAACGACCATCCAATGTCAAACCAATGACATCATCTTATGTTACCCCCTCGAAGTTAAGTAACTTTTGTTTGAAACATTTTTTGGTATTATATTTTTAGAAATATTTGCCTCAGGCGATTAAATGAGACACCCTGTATATAATATAACATACATACATATACACAGTATTTAATGTAATGGTGCGCATATTTGAGACGTTTCTGATATTAAAAAAATTATATTGTACAAATTAATTTGTTTCAAGGCTATTACGTAACAGAAAATTTGTAAAAAATTTTTTTCATGAAAAAATGAATGTCATAATTTTTTTTAAATAAAAGCATCTATTCAATCTAAATCAATTTGTTACAATATTCTGCATCAAAAATTATAAAGATAAAATTGTGAAAAAGTGAAAAAGTTTACGAGATATTTGAGTTTTAGAGAAAATAGGTAGCTGCTGGTTTACAATTTATATCTTTATTTATATCTGTGTTTTCTTTAACACCAATTGATTTAAAATTGGAATAAAATAATCAGAAAATGATTTCATGAGATATTTCATAGTGTATGTACATTATGAAAGTATAATATATCTCATAAGCTATTCGCTTTTTTTGGCCATCCTACATTACAACTTATGCAGAATATTGAGAATCGATTTATATAAAAAAAATATGATTTTATTAAAAAAAATTCAAGGTAACACTATTTTTTTTATAAAAAATTTTTTTCCTCATTTTTATTGCTAGTAATAGATTCCACAAAACAGCTCCCCAAGATCCACAAGGAAAATATTCCTTTTAGATTAATAGTTTCCTCAATAAATACTTCTCTATATAATATTGCTTCTTTCTTTCATAAAATTTTAAAAGATAGCCTTCCTAGAGCGGACAGTTTTGTAAATAACAGTTTTGATATATGCAACATTCTATCAGGGAAAACAATACAAGATACCGACATAATAGCTTCATTGGACGTTGTTTCATTATTTACTAATGTTTCCGTAGATCTTGCATTAACGGTATCAATAATAGATGGCATTTTATAGAGTCACACACAAAGATTCCCAAAAATGAATTCATAGGTATGATAAAATTTATATTAACTTCTACATTTTCACTTTTAATAACATAACTTACAAACAAAATTTAATGGGACTCCTATGGGTTCCCACTTTCTCCGATCATTGCGATATAGTCATGCAGGACTTGGAAACATTAGTAATTAGTAATTTAAATTGCGAATGAGACTTTCTATTTCCGTTATGTAGACGACATTATTTTATGCACTTCCGCTGACCAATATTACATATGTTTGAACGAATTTCACAATTATAACGATAGACTACAATTTACATTGCGAAAAGGAGGATAATCGTTGTATAAGCTTTAGACATAATGATTCAAAGTAATAGATAACAAAATTTATTTAGACTTGGTATCACAAAAAAGACATTCTCAGGTAGATTACTTTCATTTTTTTCAAATCATCCGACTTGTCATAAAATAGGAACAATTTATAACTTGGTAGATAGAGCTTTATTACTATCACATCCGCAATTTCACAAAAAAAATATAGAGAAAGCTATTAACATTTTGCTATCCAATGGTTATCCTCTTGATCTAATTTTCACAGAAATAAAACGCAGATTAAAAAATCTCTCAACTAAGAAATTTAACAAGCCTAATAATAACAATATAACAGATACTAATAATACTAATACTAACATTAAATATTTTGTCATACCATATATAGAATCAATATCTGAGAAAGTTGCTTCAGCAATAAGAAGACCTGACGTAGTGGTAGGATATCGTTGCATTAAAAAATTGAATGACTTCATAAAAGTTCAAAAGGACAAAAAATAATTGCCCCACGAATTCTAACGTTATTTACAAATTGAATTGCAACGATTGTGACGCCACATATGTCGGACAGACAAAAAGACAGTTAGGAACGAGACTTAAAGAACATAAAAATAATATTAAATTAGACTCTGCTAGACATTCGGTTATCACGGAACACATTCTAAACGAACAACATACATTTGACTGGGACAATATTAAAATTATGGATCATGAAAAGAATTACCATAAAAGACTAATATCTGAAATGATCCACATTAAAGAACAGAAAAATGGAATTAATTTAAATACAGACACCGAATTGTTAGACAGTAGTTATTTTGACATACTTAAAAAATTTGCTGAATCATAATTTAGAAAAAACATTGGTAATAAATAAATACATCACGCTCTCTATTTTGACATTTGGTATTCAGACTTCGCAACACACACTTGAAATATCGGGGAAAAGGACTTGTTAAAACGATAATGTAAGTTGAAAGATTTTTAATTTTCTCTGACATTGATTTAATTCGCGTATTATATCCGTAGCATGCTCAAATGTCGCATAACTTGGCATCTCAGACCAATCGCCTTGCATATCTATTGGTCAACAGCGAAGAATCGTTTCAATTTATATTTTAATATTTAACTAACTTTGTATTTTTAACATCTAACTTTATATTTTAATATTTAATTTTTATGTATTGATAAAGACTGTAGTGCAGTCGAAACGTTTACAATTTATATCGATTCTGTAACGGAATGTTAATTTAATGATTTAACTATTAATAAAAAAATTTTTACATCTTATTTATTTGCTCGTTAGTTGGCCTACTATATATGATTGTTTAATCTTTGAAAATTACTAAACAAATGCATTATTTAACTTATAAATAAAAAAACCAGCCTATATGGCCATCTTTTCTGTATGGCCATCTTACCTGAGTTTACCCTATATTTAGTTTTTAAATATAATTGTAATCGCATTTGTTTCAAATATAATTATATTGTCTGAACTAAGTACTATAAAATTTAGAAGTTTTAAAAGTATTAAAATAATTCTTTTACAAAATAAAACTGACATACTTATATTATAAGATTATTTTCATTCATCACGTTGATACACTGAAAAAAAATATTTATCTAACAGATACACTGAAAAAAATAGTTTATCTAACAAAATATTTAGATGAATACGTGCAACTAAATATTTATTTAAATTAAGCAAAGATATATTTAAATTATAAAATATACAGTTAAATATACAGTATTTTGATGATTTAAATATATCTTTGCTTAATTTAAATAAATATTTACAATTATGGTAGTTGCACGTATTCATTTAAATATTTTGTTAGATTAACTTCTTTTTTTCAGTGTATCTATGTATATACTGTAGGCATGCTATGTACATACTTGTGGTAATATTTCACATACATATGATATGCACTGTACATACTTTTCACACTCTACGTACATACATAAGTAATGAAATTTATATCCACATATGTATATAATAGGACATACATTGCATATCTTTGAAATATACTTATGTATATACTGTAAACATGCTATGTACATACGTATAATATGCGATGTATATACTTTTTACATTTTATTTATATACATAGGTAATGAAATTTATATCCATATATGTATATACATAGGATATACATATTTGTATGCACATTAATATACGCTGTATGTACTTTTCACATTCTATGTATATACGTAGGTAATGAAATTTATATACATATATGTATATACGTAGGGCATACATTACATATCTTTAGAATATACCTATGTATATACTTTAAATATGCCATGTACATACGAGGTGTGTTCAAAAAGTATCGCGAATTTTGTGTTTTTTCAAAAATTATTTATTTATTCATGAATATCTATTTTGTCCCCTTCAAAGTAATCCCCACCAGATATTATACACTTGTGCCAACGTTTTTTCCAATCCTCGAAGCACTTCAAAAAATCATTTTTTGTGATCTTGTTCAGCTCCTCCTTCGATGCCGTCTTTATCTCCTCAATCGTAGCGTAGCGTCGTCCTTTCATGGGCCTCTTCAGTTTCGGGAACAAGAAAAAGTCACAAGGGGCAGATCTGGGGAATACGGTGGCTGCGGCATTATTAGTGTGTTGTTAATGCGATGCTGTTTTTGGTCGAAATTGAGCAATTTTGGTACGAATTTCGCGGCGACCCGTGTCATGCCCAAATCATTGGTAAAAATCGAATGGCACGAGCCAATCGATATGTTTAGGTCCTCAGCAACTTCTCTAACGGTGATTCGACGATTGACCAATACTATTTTCTTCACTTCATCAATGTTTTCGTCTGTTGTTGACGTGCTCGGGCGTCCGGCACGCTCTTCGTCGTTCACATCTTCTCGGCCCTCGGAAAACATTTGTACCACCGATAAACGCTGCTTCGGTCCAAGGTAGCTTCACCATATGCCACAGTCAACATTCGGAATGCGTCCGCGCACTTAATTTTGTTTTTCACACAAAATTTGATACAGATTCTTTGATCCATTTTTTGGAATAGGCAAAAATCGAAGACGAGCCAAAACACGTGCAAGCAAAGCAGCTGTCAAAAATTAACTGAACATTTAAAATGGCCGTACTTGTCGGCATAAATGAGAAACATGAGTACCAACATAACGCCAAAAAAAATCGAAAATCGAATATACGTAACCCGCGGAAATTCAAAATTCGCGATACTTTTTGAACACACCTCGTACATGTGGTAATTATTTCACATACATTCGATATGCGCTGTACGTATTAGCTAGAAAGAAATTCAGAATTTGAATAAGATAAAATTATGGAGATAATCATTTAATTGAAGATCATTTATTTATTCTTTTTCTGAATTTTATTTGTAACATTTTATCAATATATATATATATATATATATATATATATATATATATGTTTGTCCCGGGCCAGTTTCCGGGACTTTTGACATCCCGTATTGGCAGATTCCGGGACATTTGGCATTTTCCAGGACTGACCTGGAAAAAATTTAGGTCCCACGGCAGTTTCCAGGACGCCCTGGAAACTGCCATTTAGATGAAATGGCAGATTCCAGGTCTGTACATTTAGATGTATATACATTAAATGTACAGACCTGGAAACTGCCATACACTTAAATGTATATATGTACATTTCGATGTATGACAGTTTCCAGGTCTGTACATTTAATCTAGAACTATATGGCAGTTTCCAGGTCTGTACATTTAAATGTATATACATCTAAATGTACAGACCTGGAAACTGCCATATATTTAAATGTATACATGTACGTTCGGTGTATGGCAGTTTCCAGGTCTGTACATTTAATTTAGAACTATATGGCAGTTTCCAGGTCTGTACATTTAAATGTATATACATCTAAATGTACAGACCTGGAATCTGCCATTGTATCTAAATGGCAGGTTCCAGAACGTCCTGGAAACTGCCGTAGGACATAAATCTTTTTCAAGATATACCTATACAAAGAAAATAATAAATTTTTTATAATATATAATTATTGCATATACAAATATATACATTTCATAAATATACATGATTTCTAAACGCAAAGATATAATTACTTGATATATTTTTATAACTTCAAAATTTTAGGCTTACTAAAAGCAATTTTAAAAAAGCAATATTGCAAATGTTAGTAAGAAATGATGAAAGAAATTAAAATTGTTGTTATTGTCGTTATATTCAAACAACCAGATTGTAATAAAAAATAATAAGAATTTAATAAAATGAAGATTATTGATTTTATTGCAATACCGAGAAAAGAGAGAAACATATTTCTTCATTATAGCAATAATAAAATCATTAGTTAACATCAGTTATTATAAGATTATTATAATAAAATATGATATTTCAAATTTATTGATATAGAAATAAGATTTCTACATATACAAAGAGACACTATCTTAAGAAAACTTACACTGATCCCGAAATATTCACGAATGCAAACAACTTTGCAAACCTTGAAACGTAATACATAGTTAATAACAGAATTATATGAAAAAATAAACCAAAAAGTTTAGACATGTCAGAAGATTTCTCCAAATGTTAATGAAAACTTATTAAAACGCAAATCAAAATTATTTACATTATGGTTATATTCACCAAGCTCAAGTTTAAAATAAAAATTAACAAAAATAAATCAGTACTTAACTAATTATAATGACAATATTTTTCGCGGAATAAATTTATTACTTCAGAATTTGAATAAGATTATAGAAATAATACAAATTTAAGATACATATTATTCAAACAATTTTAACGGTCCTGGAAAATGCCGTATTTCAATAATGCAAATAATTTTCCAGAACTTAAAACACAAGTCATTCTAATAGTAAGATTATATAAAAGAACGTCGCAAATTTAGAAGAACTCACCAGAAGCCTTCTCAAAATAATATTACTTCAAGTGTAAATGCAAATAATGTGTGCAAATTTACAAATTATCAAAACTAGTGATATTATTCTTATATATAAACATTCAATTTATACCGTATTAAATTAAAAAATCAGCTTTCAGTAGTTAATCAAAATGTAAATATGATCTTTCGAAGTAGTATTTATTATAATTTCGAATTAAGACTTATAAAAGAATAAAAAGAGACAATATTTAAAAAAGCTTTACTAATCCCGGAACATGCTGTGTATGTTCAAAAATGCAAATGTCTGAATAATTTAGAACTTATTATGTTGCTCTAATAGCAGAATATAAAAAACTTCTCGATAACTGTAGACTTATCAGAAATCTTCTTAAAATAAAACTACTTCAAGTTTCAATGTAAATGTGTATGTGAAAATCTAAACCAAAATTTACTGTCGATATTATTCCATCCGAAAATTTAATTTGCATGGTATTAATACAAAAATCAACTGTCAACACATAATTACATGTAAATATGGTCTTTTGAAGTAGAATTTAATACTTGAAAGTTAAAATTTTTAAATTTAAATAATCCAAAGAAACATTATATTTAAAAAATTTAATCGGTCCCGGAACATGCCGTACGTTCAATAATGCAAATAATTTTTTAAATCTAAATACATAATACTCATTCTAATAGCAGAATTATTTGAAATAAGATCCTTGATAAATGTAGACTTACCAGTAACTTTCTTAAAATAAAACTACTTTAAGTTTCAATGCAAAGTGTATGTGAAAACCTAAAACAAAGTTTATTGAGAGTACTATTATATCCAAAGATTTAATTCACATGGTTTTAATAAAAAAAAGTCAGCTCTCAATAAATAATTATATGTAAATATGATCTTTTAAAGTAGAAATTAATAACTGAAAATTAAAATTTATAATGAAAATTATTTCATTTTGTATTAACAAAGAGGACAATTTAAGAAAGTTTTGTCGGTCCCGAAACATGCCGTATGTTTAAAAATGCAAATATCTTTTCAGAATTTAAAACTTATTATGTCACTCTAAAAGCAGGACTATATAAAACAAAATTCTCGATAATTGTATACTTAAAAAAGTCTTCTTAAAAATAAACCTACTTCTTAAGTTTCAATGCAAGTGTAAATGTGAAAACCTAAACCAAAATTACTGATTTTATTGTTATATACAAAGACATAATTTACATACCTTTAATCCAAATATCAGATCGCAACATGTAATTATAATGTGAATATGATCTTTTAAAGTAGCAATTAAAACTGCAAATAAAAATTTATAATGAAATACTACAAAGACGCGATAATTAAAAAAAAATGTTATCGGTCCCGAAACATGCCGTATGTTTAAAAATGCAAATACTTCTGAATTTAAAACGTCCCCCACACAGCGAAAATTATATGACATAAATTCCTCAACAACTTTAAACTTACCAGAAGCTCTTCTTAAAATAGAATTATTTCGACCATTAATGCATTGATGTGTGTGGACATCCAAACAAAAATTAATGCATTATACCCGAATATTCAATTTAAATTGTTTTAATCTACAAATCCATTTTCAACACTTAATTATAATGTAAATATGATATTTTAAAGTAAAATATAACTAGAAATTAAAATTTTAATGGAAATAATACGAAAAAGCAATACCTTACATAAATTTATGCTGTCCTAGAAAATGCCATATACTCAAAAATGCAAATAGCTTTACAGAATTTAAAACTTATTATGTTGCTCTAATAGCAGGATTATATGAGACAAAATTCTCGTGAAATGTAGACTTACCAGAAGCCTTCTAAAAAATAAATCTACTTCAAGATTCAATGAAAATGTGTGTGTGAAAAAACTTAAACCAAAATGAATGACTTTACTATTATATCCAAAGAGATTTACTTAACTTTAAAATCCAAATATCAGCTCTCAACACGTAATTATAACGTAAATACGATTTTTTGAAATAAAATTTTATAACAAGATATTAGACTTTATATAGAAATAATACAGATCGACATTACTTTAATACATTTTTTTATTGGTCCCGGAATTTGCCAAATATTAAAAAATGCAAATATCTTTCCAGAATTTTAATCTTATTATGTCGCTCTAATAGCAGGATTATATAAAGCCAAAGTTTCTTACAACTTGCGACTTACCAGAAGCCTTCTTAAAAATAAACCTACTTCTCTCTCGCAGTAGTCTC